>NC_132890.1:20905078-21052578 GCF_030463535.1 Salminus brasiliensis | reverse complement strand
ACACCACTCTAGAATACAATAAGATCTGAGAATGATCAAACATCAGATTGACTGCAGACTTCATTACTTAGCAGATATATATTCACACTATATGTCCAAATGTTTGAGGACACCTCATCTAATCACCTCAGATACTTTAAATTGCATTCATTCCATCCAAAATAGGACACACATTCACGTATAAACATAAACCTATTGGCACCATGCCTAATGGATGATGTTATGGGTACTGGAATGATGGTGCTTTTGAGGTGAGCTCAGACATGGAGTGGTGACCATCCAACATCCTGACCAATGAGAGAAAAAAGCAGGACATCCTTTTTTTTTAGACTGAACAATGAATGAGCAGATGTCCCAATACTTTTGTCCAAATAGTGTGTATACACATATGTGTACATCACCGCATATGTGTATAAAATTACACCATTCACACCTGACTCCTCACAGCTGAGCATCTTCCTTAGTGTGTAAACTATTTTGGTTTGTTCAGGTCAGCAGCAGAACACACACACACACTCGCTCTCACCTCAGCTGGTCTAATAACACACTATACACACTGTCTGTGGGTTTGACAGAGAGATTTATGTGTGGGTTTAGGGGCGAGATTTTTGGCATTATCAAACTCATTCATCACTGCTCATTCGTCTCTTGCTCTCTCCTTCTCTCTCTCTATGTCACACACACACACACACACACACAGTTCTTTCTCTCTGTGTAAAACGACTTCAGTAACAGGAAGCGATCCTGCGTTTGCTGTCATGCTGCCGACACAAAATCTTTCTTACAAGGTTTTTGCAGCTGCTACTACAAGCATTCCACACTGCCCACATACAACTACAGCTCTAAGAAACAGCAGTGGACCACACCAGTTTACATGGTCACAATACACAGGTTTCCATGGTTACGCTACACCCATTTCCTTGGTAATAGTTTACTCATTTCCTTGGCTACACTACACCCGTTTCTATGTATTTTCTACACCCATTTCCATTGGTTAGACTACAACCATTCTCCTGGTTACACTACAATCATTTTCATGGTTGCACTACACCAGTTTCTATGGTTACACTTCACCCGTTTTCATGGTTATACTACACTACTATTACTATTTCCATGGCTACAGTGCACTCATTTTTGTGGTTAAATTACACATTTTACACAGTTAAATTACACATTTACACCTGTTTCTATGGTTGATCTACACCCGTTTCCATTGCTTCATTACACCCACTTTTATGATTACAACCATTTTCATGGTTACACTACTCTCATTTCCATGGTTGCACTACACCTATGTCCATGGTTCAACTACACCCATGCTCATGGTTCTACTACAGTCATTTCCATGATTACACTACACCAATTTTCAGGGGTTTCTCCTTTAAAAGTTCAAAATGCCTCTATACTATGCAGCAGCGCATACTATTACATAGTTTTTGTTTTAGCAAGCGCACCAGATAGCCCCTCTACAATATAAATTATTTTTATGATTCCCATTATTTACAATTCCTCAATACTGCAGTACTGAGTCTAACTACAAACACTATTCTACTAAATACCAGTAATAACTACAATTACAGGGACGTATTTATTTCATTCCCAGAAATGATTAGACCTTCTCTAAATGTCTAAAATGCTCAGAGGTTTTCCCAAGTTCATGTAAAAGCAGGTACTGCTGTTCTGTAACTCATGCAGGAATACTGGTGATGTAAGTGTGTTGAGAAGTCTTCAAATACAGTGTCAGCACAGAGTGCTGTTACATCAGAAGGCTGATTATAATCTACTGCCTACTGTGTGTGTGTAGGTAAGCTCAGGAATTTTCCCTCTCAGACCTGGCGTTATCAGACTAATTATACAAGTCAAGAACCAGGAGGGCTTACATATACTCTGTCTTTCTCTCTCTCTCTCTCTCTCTCTCACACACACACACTCACACGCAGCACCTCAACCATTCTTACAGTCCTTATCTGACAGTGTGTGTGTACAGAGGTTTAGCGCTAACCCCTTTCTGCAGGACGCAGAGTGGCCGCAGTTTCTGCACGCTAACCAAAAATGTTTCTTAACCTGTGTCTTTTCAACTGGCTTCTAACCAACCTATGCATAACTTTACTGACCACTGAGACGCTTCCATCCTTCGCCCTGTGCCCTGTGATCATGCCCTTTTGAACATTCTACACTCTGCTACAACTGACTGGTGTGCTCGCTTATTTGACTGTGAAAGTGGGTAAACTGTGGTAGAATTTCGTAAACTGATAACTCTGTGGGACGTTCTAGAGCTGCCGTAGTGAGGCTGTACAGAGAATGGGCTTCTCGCCTCCCAACGGCATAACAGTGGTGCTCCATGGATCACTGATGCCAGAGAGGAACGACAACTCCTGTGATCGACATACCACTGTGGAGCAGCTACCCTCTATAATGAACACCTCCCCTCACCTAATACAGTCCACAATAAGAGTTGATGAAATACATGTATCTCCATTTTTGTCCGTTTTTAGTTTTCTTTATAATTTGCATAGAAAAACACACCGTCATATGACTAAACTCAAAGTGTAAACAAATCCTTAATAATTAATCATTTCTAATAAACACATGTCCTGCACATTTTAGGTCAGGGGTTGGCAATTCTGGTCCTGTAAGGGCTGGATTCCTGCACAGTTTTTCCTGCTCAAGCACACCTGATTCACGCAGCTATTAATTGCCAGGTTTAGCAAGTTCATTAGAGCAGGGAAATCAGCAAACTGTGCCGGACCCTGACCCACAAAACCCACCCGCTTTAGACTACTAAAATAAAATAAATAAAAATAAAATCCATTACGTTTGTACAAGCCACATTTAATGTTTTCATTTTTTAACATGTTAATAAACTGAGTAAATATTTATCACTCAAATATGTATTATAATTACTCACAGCACCAATTATTCATGGAGTTTAGGAGTGCACAAACATGGGTGCACAAACTTTTGCATAAGCATATATGTGTATATATGTGGTTATCTTGTGTGTCAGATAAACACACAGTCCTCTACAGCTATCTAAAATAAAGACATCATGCTTTTTTGTATGTGTGTGTGTGCGCATGAGTGTGTGTGTGCGCACTGTGACGCAGTGTTAGAGCCCGCCACTGATGATTCATGCCTTTGCAGACAGAACTGAAAGCGACTCCACAGAGCGAAGTCTAATAAACACAGAAACACTGAAGCACCTGAGCATCAAACACCTGCATCCCCACCTACTCCGAACACCACGGCTAAAAATGCCCCCCTGCTTCACCCAACCGCTACAACTATCGCTTTAATCAGCGCCACGTCGAGCTGCGTACACTACCCATCAACATAAACACCAGCAGGAACTGAATATCCGCTCCTACAATACCACAGTCGGCCTATATTTAGAACCACGGCGAGCGGAAGCTGGAAATATTCTGGGCTCGGAGATGCAGCGCTACACACAGCACACAGCTTCACCTGTTAATGTCAGAGTTTAAACAAAAATCCCTTTTCCACAATTTACCACACAATTAGTTCATCAGTCAACGCAAGTTTGGGGTCTAAAGACTGAAGTTTACTTCTTTTGTTGAGCACTGAAACTATAAAGCTAATGTAGCTAAGGCTAAAGTGGCTTGGAAGCTTATGTACACCAATTAGCATGGTGCTAGTCTTGCCAGCCAGATGCCTGCCTATCAGCAGAGAGAAAGGTGGGTGTTGTCACTCAACGTGGCTACTTATAAAGATGGGGCTGTTAGATTGACTATGGCAACTGTTTTTGCACTTTGAGCGCCCCCTCATGGACAGCAGTACACTTGGTGCATTTGGTGACAAGTTGAGAGATACAGAAGCGGTATCTGAAGGTAGAGAATATTACAGGATTTTACACTAATATGACTTGGGTTGCGTGACGCAGTTCTCGAGCAGCTCCACCAAAGTTCCATCGTGCAGTAGCAGTGTTCCGGCCTGGAGTGGGCATGGCAAGGACGCCATTCTCCCTATGACAGTCAAGGTGCCATCAACACCATTCTGAATCTGATATTGTACAAGGTACAAGTGATACAGAATGTTACTTTAAAACAGTGCAACAACAAAAACGGACCTAATCAAAACAAAGGAGAATATTTGGGCAAACTAGCATCCACATAAAGACTGTAAAATACAACGTCAAACATAATACAATTCAAAAACACTCAAGTACAAGTAACTGCATATTGTTTGGGGCCAAATCTCAATAATCAGTACACTACAAATAGATGAATATGGCCCTAAATATGAATTACAATATGTAATTCATATAACTATACGTAACAATGTAAGTTATGTGTTTATTGTAAGTTACGACAATACACTTTTACTATTTAGTGTACCGTATATACCTTTAAAAATATAATACCTTTATATAAAGTTTTTCTTTATACTGCATAAAAAATCATGATGAATGGACCATGATGGCTATCAAGTGGGCCAATTTAAATATCAGATAAAAGAGCCATCCACAGAGTTAAAGGAAGAGTTTTGTGAAAACTCTCTTCTTTAGTTTACAACGAGAGATGCTAGACTAATGCTGCTAACAAACACTAGACTTACATTGTCACCAATATCATATCCTTTACTTTCAATGCCCAAAATGTATTTGTCCTAATTTATTTGCTGTACAAAATCTATTGAGCAGGACTGGGGAGACTGCACCATGTGCTATTTAACATTGTTATTTATATATATATATAAATAACAATGTTAAATAGCACATGGTGCAACCATACGTTACCACAACAGCAGCAGTGCAGAAATGACTTTAAACATGCATTAGGTGCTTCGTTATAGCAATTGTACTGCCGTGATAAGCCATCCACACTTTGCAAAGCTTCCAGATCACTACATTGATGGGTCTCTGTCCAAAATACTATCACACCTGTCGCCAGTCGACTTTTTTAGCTGCAGCTTGCTCTCCGGAGATTGTTTTCAGTTCAAATGTAAACCTACTGTAAACTAGTTACAATGATGTAGCTGATGTAATGTTAGTTGAAGCTACTCTCTCACTTGGCCAATAAAGTAAACAGAAAAATAGAAAACGGCTATATATAAATATATATATATATATATATTTATATATAGCCATTTTCTATTTTTCTGTTTACTTTATTGGCCAAGTGAGAGAGTAGCTTCAACTAACATTACATCAGCTACATCATTGTAACTAGTTTACAGTAGGTTTACATTTGCCAGTGATTACTAGCATTTACATAAAGACTGTAAAATACAACATCAAACAAAATACAATTCAAAAACACTAAAGTACAAGTAACTTAACACTCCAAGGCTTATTACACACAAGGGCAATATAAAGTGGCTTAACAGGCCATAGGCTTTTTAAAAGGTAAACTACATATTACCCCAGTGATTGAGCACACACACAAAAAACCTTTAGAATAATCAATATTGAATTGTTAGATTAATCAATAAAAATTAATCATTAGACGCATCCCTTTCATTTAGTAGTGCAAAACTGTAGTAAAATAGCATGGGTATAGTGTAATTTAACATAGTATGCAGCATTATACAATATTTGGCATTTTTTGCTCCTGGGCTCCCCCTACAGCTGGGGAGTGTAATTCACTTACACCACTGTCGTAAATACAAATCAAGAGTTGAGCTCAGCTCTGATGGTCACGGTTTCCCACTCTGAGAAATAAATGTTCATGAAGCCTCAGGCTCTTTTGAAGACCCTTTCTTGTACAGGATCTAAAGACTCCCTCATCATCACCAAAAATGATGGAGCTGGGGTCCTGAATGAGGGTGCAGTAGCTGCACTCAGTTGCCTCTCATCCTGTATCTGAGCAGGATGCACGGCAACAGTCACCCTAGCAACGGCCACCACACAGAGGAGTCAGGAGTTGATAAGCAGTGTGTGAAGAGACGCCATCAGAACATGTGCAAAAATACACAGCTGTCTGCACTCCTTAGGGTTCTTCAAGGGTTCTAAAGGCAGTGTCTTTAGTAAAATGTAGCATTTTCACATTTAAACATTTTATATTATAATATTTATCTTGGGAACAATTAGACTTTAATAAGTGATCGATTATATGCTGTAATTCTCTGTTCACACTAAGTTTAGTCAAGTTTTCTAAATAAATTTTGACCGTGACTATTAGTATTTTTTCTGTTATTTTAGAATCATATGCAGCTCCGTTCGTCATTCTTATAAACTTATTAAAACCTCTTTTAATAAATTAAAACAAGCTCCTTTTTTTGAACTGGAACTGGAATTGATTTATGAAACTGAACTGAGATGCACTGAATGGAACAGAACTGAACTGAATTCAACAGAATTGTATCGAATCTAATTGCATTGAATTGAACTGAATTGAATTGAATCAAATTGAATCGAATTGAATCGAACAGAACTGAATTGAATTGAATGGATGGTGCTGAGAGGTGACTCAGAGCTTGGCCTGTGGATGTAGAGGAAAAACTGCAAACCCACTCAGAAGCCTCTGGTTTACTCAATTATTCACAACGGTACAGCACATCAACACAGAGATATTTATAGAAGTGGGTAAGAGAGTGTGTGTGTGTGTGTGTGTGTGTGTGTGTGTGTTGTTACTACATCAAAGCTGTATGCCTGGAATGGCAGTGCGGCCTCTGAACAGCGGTAACCTCCCAAAACTGCTGTGAGGCTTTAGAGTTCACTGAAAGCTTCTCAGTCCTGGAAGCTGGAGATGGTACAGGTTTGATCCACATAAAACGTTAAATAACACAAACACAAGCCTCTGTCAGTCTATCACCATAACAATCTAAGATAGATCAAATAAATAATAAAAATAAATCACAGACTCTAATTATATTCCATAATATATTCTATATTAATATACATATTACACACATAATATATATATATACACTTACACACATGTAAGTAACTATATATTGTATATAAGTACCTATAAGTAGCCATAAGTATTACGTCCCATGTGTATAATATATACGTAACTAGTGCTGGGTGATATGACCTCACATCAATATCTCAAGTGATTGAATGTTTTGCCTTGATTGTGATTAATAAACAGTTATATATGTGTGTATATATATGCAAGTACCTATAAGTAACATGTCCCATATCATACATATGTAGGTGCCTACATGGAACAATTTATTCCACATCTATTATGTGTGTGTATATATATATATATATATATATATATATATATATATAAGGATCTATAAAAATATCTGAAATATCTCTTATAAAATAGCTGAAATGTAACAGAGCCCCACGAGGACACAGTATATAAGAAGGCCATGCTCCCTGCGCTCCTTTCCGCAGTGCAGCTGTAAGCAGATAGCTCTGCATATTAACTCTGAATGCCGGTAACTGAACCCTGTTAAACTCACCTGATCCTTTCAAGACTATGTGTGTCCAGCGTCTCTGTGTCTGCTGTTTTCTGGGTCACTGAAAGCCAGAACAGGACGCTTTATTAAAAACGCCTGCATTACAGGTCATTATGCGGGATTTACACCACCACCATCAGTGATCTAAACTAAACATCTGGGTGCAGCTTAAAGTGGGTGGGGAAGAATTGCTGCTAATGCTATGGACACAACCACTCTCAAAAGAGTGGCTTGAAAAAATTCAATATTGACCTCAGAAATCAGAAATTATACTGAATCTGAAAGTACACAGAATCCTTTTCACTAGCATGTAATATACAAGATATCACATAAACACTAAACATTGCTGATGGGCAAACCCAATATTAGCTCTGTAACTGTGTGAGCCTGCAGATGTGTCTAAATAAACCACAAAAGCAGACAGTGCTAGACGTACATCCAGCAGGACAAGCAGAGGCATGCTTTATTTCTAATCCGGTGATGGAAATCATATCACCATTATCACTTTCATTTAGTAATTATCAGAACTATAATTAGTCCATATACAACCTCAATAAACACTACTTTCCACTGGAGAAGCAGACTTTAGTCCATAAACAACCTTAATAAACACCCCAATATATTAGCATGAGATATTAATTTATAAACAACCTTAATAAACATTCCAATACACTAGAGAAGGTGACAGACTATAAACAACATTAATAAACACTCATATACACTGGGATATGAGATTAGTCCATAAACTACCTCAATAAACACTCCTATACACTAGAATAGGAGATTATTTCATAAGCAACCTAAATAAACACTCCTATGCACTAGAATATTAGATATTAGCCCATAAACAACCCCAATAAACACTCCTATACACTAGAATATGAGATATTAGCCCATAAACAACCCCAATAAACACTCCTATACACTAGAATATGAGATATTAGTCCATAAACCATCTCAATAAACACTCCTATTTACCAAAATAGGAGATATTAGCCCATAAACAACCCCAATAAACACTCATATACACTAGAATATGAGATATTAGTCCATAAACCATCTCAATAAACACTTCTATACACAAAAATAGGACATATTAGTCCATCAACAGCCCAAATAAACACCACAGAAAGCTAGAATAAAAGACATTGGTCAAAAAACAACTTCAATAAACACTCCTACACACTAGAACATGACCTGATTAAAAGGGTTTGGAAATCTCCAATGCATCTTGAGGAAGGTCACAGACTGGAGACAGAGCATACAGTACAGTTTGGCCATCTGTTTGTAAACAGAAGCGATTTATCTAATTGGTGTATAAAAGAAGAAGGAAATCACAAGATTTTAAGAATTCACAGATCACCCAAACTAACCACTAGCTACTTTAGCATCATAGCTCAGAACACGGTGGGAATTTCGATTTCACTCTGAATGGTCACTTTAACATAAAACAGAGCACAGAAACCTGCCTACTGGTGTATGAAAGAGAGAGTAAGGCCTCTTCAGCCTGCATGAAACACATACACACATATATACACACTCACACTGCCAGACCTGAGGAGGACTTATACTGTACTGAACTCCACACAGAAATAACACTGAGGATAAAAATACAGCTGATAAACACTCAGGTACATCCAGCATCCGGAGAGCAGAGAGACGAGTTCATTACAGATGCAGCTCTAACAGAGTCAGACCCACTAACTGTGCCATCGGAATGCAGTTTCTGCCCACTAGGTTTGACTTTCAGGGGTCATTTTGAAAGCCCAATATTTCCATGAACAGTCCATGTACCAGGTGGATTTGGGCATGTACAGTATACTGGTATAATACAGGTATATGGGACATATATATAGACTACAATGGGGTATACTATAGAAATCAGGAACACACACACACACACACATACACACACACACACACACACACACACACACATATATACATATATATATATACACATTACAAAGGTATACATTTATATATATACACACATTACAATGGTATTATATATATATACAGTGGGGAAAAAGTATTTAGTCAGTCACCAATTGTGCAAATTCTCCCACCTAAAAAAATGAGAGAGGCCTGTAATTGACATTATAGGTAGACCTCAACTATGAGAGACAAAATGAGAAACAAATCTGAAAATCACATTGTCTGATTTTTAAAGAATTTATTTGCAAATAAGGGTGGAAAATAAGTATGTGGTCACCTACAAACAAGCAAGATTTCTGGCTGTCACAGACCTGTAACTTCTTCTTTAAGAGGCTTCTCTGTCCTCCACTCATTACCTGTATTAATGGCACCTGTTTGAACTTGTTAACAGTATAAAAGACACCTGCCCACAACCTCAAACACTCACAATCCAAACTCCACTATGGTGAAAAGAGCTGTCGAAGAACACCAGAAACAAAATTGTAGACCTGCACCAGGCTGGGAAGACTAAATCTGCAATAGGCAAGCAGCTTGGTGTGAAGAAATCTACTGTGGGAGCAATAATCAGAAAATGGGAGACTACAATACCACTGCTAATCTCCCTCGATCAGGGGCTCCACGCAAGATCTCAGCCCGTGGGGTCAAAATGATCACAAGAACGGTGAGCAAAAACCCTAGAACCACACGGGGGGACCTAGTGAATGACCTGCAGAAAGCTGGGACCAACATTACAAAGGCTACCGTCAGTAACACACTACGCCGCCAGGGACTCTGACGTCTGAAGTTTGCTAGAGAGCATTTGGATGTTCTGGAAGAGTATTGGGAGAATGTCTCATGATCAGATGAAACCAAAGTAGAACTGTTTGGTACAAACACAACTCGTTGTGTTTGGAGGAGAGTAAATGCTGAGTTGCATCCAAAGACCACCATACCAACTGTGAAGCATGGGGGTGGCAACATCATGCTTTGGGGCTGTTTCTCTGCAAAGGGACTAGGACGACTGGTCTGTGTACATGAAAGAATGAATGGGGCCATGTATTGTGAGATTTTGAGTGCAAACCTCCTTCCATCAGCAAGGGCATTGAAGATGAAACGTGGCTGGGTCTTTCAGCATGACAATGATCCCAAGCACACTGCCAGGGCAACATAGGAGTGGCTTCGTAAGAAGCATTTCAAGGTCCTGGAGTGGCCTAGCCAGTCTCCAGACCTCAACCCCATAGGAAACCTTTGGAGGGAGTTGAAAGTCCGTGTTGCCCGCCGACAGCCCCAAAACATCACTGCTCTAGAGGAGATCTGCATGGAGGAATGGGCCAACATACCAGCAACGGTGTGTGCCAACCTTGTGAAGCCTTACAGAAAACGTTCGACCTCTGTCATTGCCAACAAAGGATATATAACTATATATATATAATAAAGTATTGAGATGAACTTTTGTTATTGACCAAATACTTATTTTCCACCATTATTTGCAAATAAATTCTTTAAAAATCAGACAATGTGATTTTCAGAATTTTTTTTCTCATTTTGTCTTTCATAGTTGAGGTCTACCTATGATGTCAATTACAGGCCTCTCTCATCTTTTTAAGTGGGAGAACTTGCACAATTGGTGACTGACTAAATACTTTTTTCCCCCACTGTATACACATACTATATTGAGAAAAGATTTGGGACACCTGCTCATTCACTGTTTCTTGAGAAATCAAAAAGAGTATTAAAAAAGTGTACTGTTCATGTCTCCCGTCCATAGATGGTTTTGCAAGAGCATTAATGAGGTCAGGATGTTGTATGATCACCACCCCACCACACCTCATCCTCAACTCCCCGTACTGGATGGAGCATCATCATTCCAGAGAACCCAGTCCCACTGCTTCACAGCTCAATGCTGGGTTACCACCCTAGCCCACGCCTGACATTAGCCATGGTCCCAACAGGTTCGTGTTTATCCACTTCAGCTTACAGAGCAATTGTCGTGCCACTGTGGACCTGTTAACCTCTACAATAAACACCTTCTGTCTCCTATTTACAGTCCATGCCACAACATCTCGCTAGTGTCATCTGAGCCAGGGGTGGTGATTCCCACTATTAGGGGGGTGGTCATAATGACTGTGTATATTACGTGTATATACCGCGTATGTGTAGTTTTATATTTCTGACGCTGGTCTCGGTCAGCAGCAGTGTGGATTCACGCGGCAGACAAACAGACTGGGTGATAAACCAGTCTGAATTACACTTCTGCTGTTACATCACCATCGCTAACAGCACACTCTCAGCTGAGTGACATGCATTCAGCACACACATATACACACTCGCGACACACCCACACAAAAATGCTCAAACATGCACATTTGGGCACACACACACACATGTGCACATGAAAACACACACACACACAAGCAGTGGCAGATACATGCACTTTAAGGAACACACATGCACACACATGCACATGAGCAATCACGCAATCACACACGTGTGCACACACACGCCTACACACTCTCTGCATGAAAGTTTTATACTGAGCTGTGCAGTCTCTTAAATCATGCATGCAGATGGATTTGTTTTGCTGAGGCAAAGCTGCGGGTTATACACACATACACACACACAGAGCACTGAATTCAGACGCTTTTCATCCATTATTAGCTGTGTTTGTCTTAGACAAACTCTGGGAATATGTGAAAAGAAATTATGTTGTTTTTGGAGTAACATCCGCCATCAATTTATAATCTCACAACACACGCATGCACACACACACACACACACAGCACAACAGAAACCCACAGAAAGGTAAATACAACCCAAAACTGATGGTATGTTTATACTGTAACGATGTTAAAGCGGTTCCAGTGAGACACAGTGTGTCATATATGGATTTACGCATCTTAATTAGAACTTTATTAACTACAAACTTCATTAACTACAAACTACAAAACTTTATTAACTACAAACACTAATATTAGAATAAATACAAACAACGGACCACGCATTGTCCATGATCCATACGGATTGCGCCCACAGTTCTGGATGAGCATGAGCCGCGGATTAATTGCCAAAGTTTAACTATAACAGTGTGGATACAGTTTCACTACCGCTGTTACTCCATATAGTAATAAATCAGAGCCTAAATGAACGCTGCAATGAAAACACACAGACTGAGCAGCTGTCTGTCATGTGAACGGAGCGTGAAGACAAAACTGTAACAAAGCCAGAAGGCAACATGGCCACACATCTGCACATCTGGAGAGTAGAGTTAGCTGGGAGGCGGGGGAGTCTCTTATTGACAAGGACTAAATGTAAAAAAAGAGAAATTACCAAATTAGTCAACCCAGAGACATTATAACACACAGACAGAGCAGCTGTCTGTCAAATCAACGAAGCGTGTGGATTAAACTGTTAGGATTTGTAACAGTGCCTCGAGAGCCAGAGTCTCATATCTGCAAAAACATCAGTGTGAAACATAGTGTGAGGCGTAGGAGTGTAAAAGGGAGAACGTCAACCTCAGAATGACAGAGTCCACTATTCACTTTTAGTGTGTAATGGAATGAAATTTAAAAAATGGTCAATGGTCCCTTTTCACATTTCCGGGTTCTCACTTTTGTCGGTTTCTGTTAACAGGTAAACAAAATAAACACCGCAATCCAGGTTTAAGGGGTTTTACTGTGTTTCTCAGACCCATAACTAGATTTTCATACATTTCTGATCAAGCAATTGATCAGCAGAAAAATGCTCTGAAAAATGTGTTCTGTGACTCAAAAAAGTGATCCGATCCAAACTGTGAGTTCTGTGATCCATTACATCACTAATAGTAAATGGAGTATTATAAATCAGTGTGGGTGGCCATGATTTTTATTTTTTTAACAGGAATGGTCCCCTAGAAAGAAAGAAAAAAAGAAAGAAAGAAAAAACAAAAGACAAAAAAAGAAAATCAAAAAAGAAAGAGAAGAAAAGAAAAAACACGAAGAAAATGAAAAATCGAAAAAAGAAACAGAAAAAAAGAATAACAAAAAAGAATATAAGGAAAGAAAAAAATATGGAAAGGAAAAAAGAAAGAAGGAAATAACAAATTAAGAAAGAATGAAAGAAAACAAGAATGAAAAGTTATAACAAATTTAAATGAAAGAAAAAATGAATGAAAGAGAAAGATGAAAAGGAAAGAAAAGTAAAGAAATATAAATTAAAAAGAAATAAAGGGAAAGTAAAAAATGAATGAAAGAAAATAAACAAATGAACATATATTGAAAGAAAAAGAAAAAGGAAAAGGAAAAGGAAAAAGGAAAGAAAGACAGAAGGTAAAAGAACAAGACAGGAATGAAGAGGACGTCTTTCAATGTCTATAAAACAAGGGCATAGAGAGTAGAGAGGCTGACAGAGTGTGAAGAAAGTGAACGTGTGTGAAAAAGAGAGTGTATGTGTGTGTGTGTGTGTGTGTGTGTGTGTGTGTGTGTGTGTGTGTGTGTGTGTGAGAAAGGCGGTAATGGGAGGATGGAGAGATGGAGAGAATAAATGTGGACAGAAAGATGCAGCTTCCCCTCATTTCCTGCTCCATTCATCCTCAGACTGAGACTCTCAGGCTTCTTCTTACGACAGAACTCTGTCTAATCATCACAACACACACACACACACACACACACACACACACACACAAACAAACACACACACCACACACATACACACACTGCAGCTAAAGGGTGTGTGTGTGTTTGTGTTAGTAAACTGTATTCTCCAAGAGTCTGTAATTTAAAGATTGTAAAACGCTTGAATTTCTGCAGAGTTCCTTTTCCCTGCTAAAAGACTCCCCACCCGTACAAACACAGCTGATCTCTTATTCTGAGATGAGGAATACTGCAGTTCTCATCATTATCAGGATAAAGTAGATCACAGCTTCCCAGGTGTTCTCAGACTGCTGAGTAAGGCAGTCAAGTGGGCTATAAGGTCCAGTTTCCCCCTTATATGTTGGTCAAACATTGTATCTATGTACCATACCAATGCATATGCATTATACCCACTCTCATACTCATGACTACACTCATCCATACTCATCATACCATACCTGTTATACCATATTCACCCATACCTACAATAACCATCTAGTTCTCTATTCATCATACCACACACATTATCCCCATTCATACCCTTAATTATCCATTCCATATCTCTTCTGACCCATTAATACCATACCATCCATTCCCATCCATACTCATCTATACCCATACTTATTTATTTTCATACCCAACCACATGCATACTCATCTACACCCATACTTATTAATTTTCATACCCAACCACATGCATACTCATCTAAAACCCATCCATACCCATACTTACCTATACTATACATCCATATTCATTCCCAAATCTATACCAATTCCCATCTATACCCATCCACATCTATATTCATTCCCATCTATACCAATACCCATTCCCATCCGATATTCATTCCCATCCACATCCATACCCATCTATACCAATACCCATTCATATCCATATTCATACCCATCTATACCCATCCACATCCATATTCATACCCATCTATACCAATACCCATTCCCATCCGATATTCATTCCCATCCACATCCATACCCATCTATACCAATACCCATTCCTATCCATATTCATACCCATCTATACCAATACCCATTCCTATCCATATTCATACCCATCTATACCAATACCCATCTATACCAATACCCATTCCTATCCATATTCATACCCATCTATACCAATACCCATTCCTATCCATATTTATACCCATCTATACCAATACCCATTCCCATCCACATCCATACCCATCTATACCAATACCCATTCATATCCATATTCATACCCATCTATACCCATCCACATCCATATTCATACCCATCTATACCAATACCCATCTATACCAATACCCATTCCTATCCATATTCATACCCATCTATACCAATACCCATTCCTATCCATATTCATACCCATCTATACCAATACCCATTCCTATCCATATTCATACCCATCTATACCAATACCCATTCCTATCCATATTTATACCCATCTATATCAATACCAATTCCTATCCATATTCATACCCATCCACATCCATATTCATACTCATCTATACCAATACCCATTCCCATCCATATTCATACCCATCTATACCCATCCACATCCATACCATCTAGACCAATACCCATTTACATCTATATTCTTACCTATCTATACCAATACCATCCATACCCATCCACATTCATACCCATCTATACCCATCCACATCCATTTTCATACCCATCTATACCAATACCCATCTATACCAATACCTATTTACATAATAGATAAAGATGAATATAAAAAATAGTTTTAATGAACGTTCCTGTTATCAATAAAACTCCAGCGTCTTTTACCTGTCAAAAAATAAAACCATGTGCAAAGTAGACGCAGTAAAATACAACAAGCTAAACCAGCTTTCTCATCATTTTCCAGATCAGCAAACATAAAAACAGGGAGCTTTAAGTTCCAACGTATTTTATGTCACTGTTACTTTTCTATTAGTGACTTTTATTTAGACACGGTCTGGCCAGAGCCACAATATCCTCAATCATCCTCCGCTTGCGGTATAACTAGCAAGCTGATTGACTCTTTTTCTATAGATAAAGGGAGGGACTTTATCTATAGACAGACGCTAGGTTCAGCATCATGAGAGCTTCCATTCATATTTCAACCAGTAATCGGTCTCCTCATTCATAACGTCTCTGGGTAGACTTACTTTTTACACTCCTTTTTACACTCAGCCAGTGTCCATATAAGACTCCCACGCCTCACAGAAATAACTCTACTCTCCAGATGTCCAGATGTGTGGCCGTGTTGCCTGTAGCGTTTTTCCACACGCTCCGTTCACATGACAGAGAGCTGCTCAATCTGTGTGTTTTTACAGCAGCTCTGCATCAAGATCGAGGGATTTCTTACTGTAAAAAATAGCAGCGGCAGTAAATCTGTGCTCCACATTGTTATGGTTAGACCATGGCGATAAATGCACAGTTCACATGCGTCCCCAACCGTTCCCAGTTCCACTATTTTGGTCATGGATTTTAGCCAATTAATTTGATCAGTTGTTGCACTCCTAATGCCCCCAATCTATAGCCTCGCTCATTAATATCCATACCCATCCATAAAGAGACTATTTATGAGAAAAGAAGGTTATGCAGGCATTCTTCTAACAAAAGCAAACTGTGGTAAACTCAGCTTGAGCACAACCTAAGTCTGATGCTGTATGTGAAAAGAAAAAAGGAAACAGTATATTCATATATATCACCATATATTTTTAAGCTCAGCTCAGGTCACAGACCCCTAATCGACACAGACATGTAGCACAGGTCATATGACACATTGGGGTGGTAATATGTTATACTGCTGTATTAAAATGAAAATTAGTTCACGGCCAAATAAGCTCATTCCTCCATCTGCACTTAATTTAAATTTTATTTCAAATGTGTTTATATAGAGCCTTTTACAACGAATGTTGTCAACGAATGTTGTCAAAAAGCAGCTTATAGACATCCAGGTCCGAGCCTCTTTTGAGCAAGCCAGTGGCAACAGTGGCAACCTTGAGAGGAACCAAGACTCAAAGGGGGAGTCTGGTTGACACTAGATAGCACAAAAATACTGAAAGAGCCACAGGGTGGGGGCGCAGTGGGAGCTCACTGATTGGCGACTCTATGTCTGTGATTTGAGCCTCAGTTATCTGGAACACTGCGGTGGTGTGCTGAGGTGTTTAGTGTGCACGGCAGAACCTGTCTTTCAATTTGCCTTTCTGTTACTTCCAACACCAGTCGCTCCACTTTGCAAGTCTCTGTCTCACACTAAACTAGGGCTGCACCCAACGATTAATTTTTTAGATTCATGATTAAACTCATTTTTAGATTACTCTAATGTGAGTGTATTAGTAATGAAACTAATTTCTCCAAAATAATAAAAAGAAATCATTTAATATTGCAATATTATTTTTTTTTGCCATTTCTTAAACACATAGTGTGCACTTGAGGGCACTATTCTGTTACAAAAAAAGTACTTATTAACAGCTTTACAGTCAAACATAAAATCTCCACCACAAAAGAAAGACATTTAACTATCTAACAAAATAAATAAAACAATGTACAAATCAAGCCACTTCCCGGAGGAACACTAGAGCTTGTTTTACAGTCCAAAATAAAATTCTTTCACAGTATTTTAAAAAATATTTTTTGAGTAATGATGTTTTTTTTTTCTTAAAGAATATTCTCAATGAGTAGTTTCCGCAAAAGTTTACAAAATTTTTGTAGCTGCAGCTTGCGCTCTGGATAAATTCATAGGTGTGTCAAACTTTGCTACCCATCGACGCACGTTTTGCAAATCGACGTCATTTCCTAATCGATTATGTCCAAGCGTCGCCACAGCCCTACACTAAACACTTGTGTTGGTAGCTCAGCAGCAGCTGAACTGAGCTCTCTGATCCTCCAGGTGGCGCGGTAGCTGAGCTAGTTAAGCAAAGGCTTTCTGTCCTTTCAACAGCAGCCGCTCGATCTGAGTCATTCTCGTCTAAGCGTTACTTTTAAGTTTAAGTGCTTTGTCAGACAGACTAGAGTTTGTTCTGCAGTAAGCAGACTGTTATCCTGCTAGCAAAGCTAATGCTTACCAGCTTCAGAGCAGTTTAACTGCGGCTGTTGACAGACTGACAATTTAACACCGACTGAATGATAAATATAAAATTGCGCTTGTCCACTGCTTTTTTTTTTTTTCACCTTGTGAGCAAACTGAACTTTGCATTTCATCATGTTTCAGTCTTCAAATAAGGCAGGTTGAGGTGGTACAGAAGCCACAGTAATGTAGCCCCCACTCATGCCCCTGGTCAGGCCCCTGTCCCCAGTAACAGAGAGACCTGCAGTAAATGTATAAACCTACAGTAACAGCACAGCTCTCAGCGGGCTACAAGAGCACAACACCAGTTTTGCAGAAACACAGTTAACCCATGCTGAACCCAGCCTAAATCCAGCCTGACTCCATACTGAACCGGGCCTCAAATCAGTCCGAACCCAGCATGATTCCATACTGAACCCAGCTTGAACCCAGCCTGACTCCATACTGAACAAGGACTCAAATCATCCCGAACCCAGCATGACTTCATACTGAACCCAGCTTGAACCCAACCTGACTTCATACTGAACCCAACCTAAACCTAGCCTGACTCCATACTGAACCGGCCCTCAACCCAACCCAAACCCAGCATAATTCCATACTGAACCCAGCTTGAACCCAACCTGACTTCATACTGAACCCAACCTAAACCCAGCCTGACTTCATACTGAACCGGCCCTCAACCCAGTCCGAACCCAGCATGATTCCATATTGAACCCAGCTTGAACCCAGCCTGACTCCATACTGAACCAGGCCTCAACCCAGCCGGAACCCAGCATGACTCGATACTGAACCCAGCTTGAACCCAGTCTGACTCCATACTGAACCGGGCCTCAAATCAGCCCGAACCCAGCATGATTCCATACTGAACCCAGCATGACTCCATACTGAACCCAGCTTGAACCCAGTCTGACTTCATACTGAACCGGGCCTCAACCCAGCCCGAACCCAGCATGATTCCATAGTGAACCCAGCTTGAACCCAACCTGACTTCATACTGAATCGGGCCTCAAACCCGGCCTTAACCCAGCACGATTCCATACTGAACCGGGCCTCAACCCAGCCTGAACGCGGCAGACAGGAACAAACAGAACCACCTTGATCTTACCTCGATGAGGAAGTCTCCTGTCCGGAGCCCCGCCTGCCAGGCCACACCCCCCTCATCCACTGACTCGAGGTACTGCAGGGCTGGAAATGCAGGAGTGGGCGTGAACTCCTCTATGGGCGTGTCCGCTGGGAGAGGGCAGACAGAGAAGACAGATAAAATGTACCGTCCATTCTACAAACATTCTGTAAGGTCTAACTGTGTCACTCAACGGTTCACTACAATCACTCTCCCAGGAGAAAGGAGCTGATCTGTACTCTTTTATACCCAAACTGTTCAATAAACAAAGCCTAGAGTGTATAGAGGCAATGCAGCTGATTGGTCCGAAAAAGCAGGGATGTCCCAATCCAGGGTTTTTTATTTTGCCCTGATCCGAGCTGAGTACCTTGACCCCTTTCCACAGGAAAGCATCCTTACTTGATGCTGCTTAATGAACATATCCCTAAACAGTATTTGTAGCCAGGAATATTGATTACCCTGTAACCTGGGACCTTCCAGACAGGTGTCTTAACACTACAATCATCTGAGACACATTCACTGCACTCAGGTGTTCTCCATTTCACTGAAGCCCTTTTCAGACATGCACGGTAACCCAGAACTTTTCCAGGCATTACCTGGAGGAGCTGTATGTGTGAATGCAAATGTCTGAATCATTTGCAGCGGACATTACCCGGGCTTTATCCTAGCAAGTCCCCTAGTACAAAGTCTGGGTAATGTCCGAGTGAGCCCATGTGCAAATAGCGCAGGTAGTTTTCCAGAGAACACCTGCATGTGCTACACAGGCGTCACTGCTTGCTTAAACCATGCGGAACATATACTGTAGTGTCTGACATGGAAAATCCCCGGCTGTACCATAGATATGTGAAAGGGCAACTGCAGGAAATGTCCAGGTCTGATTCTCCAGACGTTTTCTGGGGTTCATATGTGAAAACGACTTACTAGAATCCACTGCATGGACCTTCGTTGAATACTTTTTATAGGCACTGTTTTACAGGTGTTCCACTGTAGAGGTTCCACACTGCAGACTTATAATGTTGACATAGCGGCACAGCAGCAAAAACAAAGGATCGGAATTAAACAGCCCATAACCATCTAAATCAGGGCTTAAGATCTACTAGATCAGACAGGATCCCTTATCTAGTCTACTACCCTAATATGTCTTGTGTCTTGCTTACCAATCCTTATGATCCACATTTGTGACAACACAAATATGCAAATTAGATTTGAATCAACTCAGTCCTTTAACCAGCAGCTGTAATTCTGCACTGTAAGGTGTGTGTGACGTGCTGGAGTGTGTTTAGATTTTTTTAAGTGAAAGCAGTGAGTAAAGAGCTGTAGCCCACTCATGACCCCTCACACACACACACACACACACACACATATACATTGCTGACTGGGGCTCAGCCCCTGTCCTTGTGGATGCGAAAAGCAGCGCTGACAAACTGACACTTCTCATACATCAGCCTTTACAGTAACACACACACACATACACAGGAGGAGGTACTGAGAAACTGAAAAACAGAGACAGTGAGAGGAAAAAAAGAAAGATAAACACACACTGCTTTGCTTTCTCTCTGAACTATAACTCTGCTCATCATCAGTCATATCACACACGCACACACACTGCAAGGTGTAGTACACTCACACTGACATTTAGTTCTCACACTCTCTGAGCTAAAACAGCACATGTAGGAACACACACACACACACACACTGTGTTTAAGTGTGTGTGTGCGTGTGTGTATGTATAATTTCTTATCTTTACCCCCTCCCCCCCTTGGTAGAAAGCTACAAAGACCCCTACTTCTTCTGAAGTGTGTATGGGGTGTGAAAAGTGTGTATGAGTGAATATAAGGGTATAGTGTGTGTATATTGTATATGAGTGTGTAAAGTAGGTGTATAAGTGCTTATGAATGTATGAGTGTGTATGTATACTTAGCTTATGGTTTATATAGCCTGACCTTTAATTTTCTTCCGAACTAAGTGTGTATCTATGTCATAATGTACATGCGTGTACTGTACATGAGTGTGTACGGGAGTACAGTGTACATATGACTTTGTATGGTTTATATATGTGAGTGTATACATAGTGTATGAGTATGTATAGTGTGGAAGTATATAGAGTGCATGACTGTGCAGAGTGGGTAGTAAGTGTATAGCATGTTTATAAAGTATATATGACAGTGTGTATATTGTGTGTATGAGGGTATAGTGTGTCTATAGAGTGTGTGTGCTTTATGTAGTGCTACCTTTACCCCCCCCCAGAAGGGAGTGTGCTTATAGAGTAACAGTGAGTTTACAGGGTTTAGTTGGTGTATACTGTATATATGAAAGTGTATATTGAGTGTATAGTATGTTTATAAAGTATATATGAGAGTGTGTATGAGGGTATAGTGAGGGTAAAGTGCAGAGTGTATGCGCTTTATATAGCACTACCTTTAGTAGTAGTAAACCCTATAGTGTTTAGTGCGTGTATAGCGTGTAGTGTGTGTACATTACGTTTATAAAGTATATATTTATGAGGGTATACTGTATATAGTATGTTTAGAGAGTATGTTCTTTATGTAGTGCTACCTTACCGCCCCAGAAGACAGTGTGCTTATAGGGTATATAATAAATTCTATGTATGAGTGTATGTTCAAAGCGAGTGTATAGGTCTATAATTACTTGTATAGTGTTGAATAAGTGTACAGAGAGTATAGTTAGAATAGTTAGTATAATGTGTGTATAGTGTGTGTGCTTTATATAGTACTACCTTTAGTTCCCCTGCTTATAGGGTATATAATAAATTCATGAGTATATATTAAGTCATGTGACTTTACAGTGCATGTAAGAGTGTGTATAGTGCACAGTGAGAGTATGTGCATGAGGGTATAGTGTGTGTGTATATGTGTGTGCATCCCACCCCTGTGTGTGTATAAAGTTTTGTGAGTGTGTATAGTGAGCGTATTTATGTGGATGCAGGAGTTTATGAGTGTATAGACTGTAGAGAGAGTGTGTGTGTGTAGTCTCTTACCTTTAGCCCCCCTCAGCACGAACCCGAAGCCCTCCTCCTGCTTCTTCTGCAGTTCCACAGTTTTCTGCTCCAGTGCGCAGTCGCTGTGGAGGAAGCAGCGCGCGAGGCGCCCGTTAGTATTTGTGCAGCCGGACACGCGCATCAGCGCCCTGCGGCCCGGGCGCGCGTGCATGGTGAACGTGTGTGTCAGTATGTGTGTGTGTGTGTATGTGTGAAATCAGTCCAATTCAGACGAACGCAGAACCGAACCAGCCCAACATCTTCATCATCCTCCTCCTCCTCGCAGACGGGTGGCGCGCGGGAGGCCGGAGCGGCGCGCGCACCGCGTGACGTCGCTTAGAATCATCACCCGCTAAATAAATGATGAAGACGACGACGATGATGAAGATGATGATGACGATGGCGAAGATGATGATGATGAAGGGGCGCAGCAACACGGTGAGACGCAGCACGCAGGTAAACCAAGAACGCGCACGTGGAGCATTGGTGAGAGGGAGAGAGAGTGCGTGTGTATCTGTATGTAAGAATGCGCGCGCGCGTGTGTGTGTCGCTACTTCTCTCATCGATCGCAAAAATCCGTCAAGTTCCAGCAGCCCCGCGATACCAGAGAGAGAGAGAGAGAGAGAGAGAGAGAGAGAGAGAGAGAGAGAGAGAGAGAGAGTTGGGAGGGGGGCATTCGCATGCGTAAAGCAGTAGAAGTTCAGAGAATCTCGCTTCGGTCATATATATTTTAAAAAAATCATATATAAAGTATTCATATTATATATGTGTATATATATAATGTACATATATATATATATCACTGTCTATAATTAATAATTATTAGTTTTATATTTGGGTACTTTCTCCCACTGGTAAACCGACAAGCCCCGCCCACCTGCGTTAGGATTGGCTACTGAGCATTAAATACAAGCCAATCCAAGTCGATGAGGGCAGCACTACCCATAACCAACCTCAGCACAGGTGGGCGGGGCTAGTCAACAATACTTTGATCACGATTGGGTTGGAAAGTAACAAAAACAATAATAATAGTAATATTAATGACAACCATTATGAGGGCGGTGCTATTACTAGTCAATCCTACTGCAGATGGATTGGGTTGGTTATTTTACTTTGATCAGTCTCTTTACAGATTTGGGTTGCAATGTAATTAATAATAATAATAATAATAATAATAATAATGTAAATAATAATCATATAAAGAATAATAATTCCGATAATAGTCCAAATGAATGAAGACTAAACAATCTCAGTATGTAAATGATAATAACAACTAAAATAATTGGATTATTATTAATAATTAATAATAAAAATAATAATAATAACTTGTTGGAAAGGTGTGTGTGTATGTGTGTGTCTGTGCACGTGTGTGAGACAGGGAGAGAGAGACACTTCTGCAGTCCTAGCAACAGTGTGGGGGAGATGCTTAGTTGCCTTAGCAACGCAATCCGGTTTAAAAGACGCCACGCTGATGTAGGAGCAGCAGACAGGTTGTGTGAAACCGCCGCACCTTCTCTCTCTTTCTCTCTGTCCCTCTCCCTCTGTCTTAAACTTGAACTCACACACACACCCACGATAAGAACATCAACCACCCTAGGCTCCACCCATAAATGACCGAGAGAGTACTATGAGAGTACTATGGTCACCTTATTGTCTTGTGTTTAGTAATGTCTAAGCTTAGAGGTATCCTTTGAATTATTAGTCTATTCTAACTAGCTAAGGTTTTTCTTGGGTAAATAGCAAAGCACTTTGTAAGTCGCTCTGGATAAGAGCGTCTTCTAAATGCCGTAAATGTAAATGTAAATGCATCCCTATATAGCAACTGTTGCTAGGCTGGACAAGCTTTACTGAACTATACAACTTTTCTTGGAACTTACAGGAGCTACAGTCTCTGATTAGAGTCAATATTAATAACACTCTAAATGTAGGTATTGTGATGTACACTGAGGTGGAGCTACAGTCTCTCATTAGGGTGAATATTAATACCACTCTAAATGTAGGTATTGTGATATACACTGAGGTGGAGCTACAGTCTCTTATTAGGGTGAATATTAATAACACTCTAAATGTAGGTATTGTGATGTACACTGAGGTGGAGCTACAGTCTCTCATTAGGGTGAATATTAATACCACTCTAAATGTAGGTATTGTGATATACACTGAGGTGGAGCTACAGTCTCTCATTAGGGTGAATATTAATAACACTCTAAATGTAGGTATTGTGATATACACTGAGGTGGAGCTACAGTCTCTCATTAGGGTGAATATGAATAACACTCTAAATGTAGGTTTTGTGATATACACTGAGGTGGAGCTACAGTCTCTTATTAGGGTGAATATTGATAACACTCTAAATGTAGGTATTGTAATATACACTGAGGTGGAGCTACAGTCTCTCTTTAGGGTTGAATGTGAAGCTTGTCTAGTTGAGCAACAGTGGCTTTGACAGAGCGTATTAGTAGGCTGAGTATGTTTAGGCCAGTTTAATGTAATAAGGACAGAAATACACAAATATTTAATGTCTCATTGTTGCTGACCTATTCTGTGAGAGCTTTCTCACAGCTCTATCTCTCTCTCTGTCTCGGCCCATATCCGCCCGTGGACAGTTTGCATTTCATGTAAAATTTAACGGCACCTTCTGTCAGTTTAAAACAATCCGGATGAATATTTAACAGAGTGAGCGAGTCACAGTGTTTCAGCCTCTGGGGAAATTCAGCTCAAGTTGGAGAGAAAGCAGATCTTTTGAAATATCTCATTAAAAAGTCACTCTCACTGCAGAGCTATGAAGTGCATTTAGCCCAGAGATGGAGAGATATAAATATTATTGCACGATAAATGAGTACATCATGGAAAACGACTCTTTTGCTTAAGCATAAGAAACTTCTACCTTGCACTTCCGCTCACTGGCCACTTTATTAGAAACACCTACCTAGTACTTCCATTCACTGGCCACTTTATTAGAAACCCTTACCTTTTGCATCCACTCACTGGCCACTTTATTAGAAACCCTAACTTTGAGCTTCCACTCACTGGCCACTTTATTAGAAACCCTAACTTTGAGCTTCCACTCACTGGCCACTTTATTAGAAACCCTAACTTTTGAGCTTCCACTCACTGGCCACTTTATTAGAAACCCTAACTTTTGAGCTTCCACTCACTGGCCACTTTATTAGAAATCCCTACCTTGAGCTTCCACTCACTGGCCACTTTATTAGAAACCCTAACTTTGAGCTTCCACTCACTGGCCACTTTATTAGAAACCCTAACTTTGAGCTTCCACTCACTGGCCACTTTATTAGAAACCCCAACCTTGTGCTTCCACTCACTGGCCACTTTATTAAAACATCTACCTTGTGCTTCCACTCACTGGCCACTTTATTAGAAACACCTACCTAGTACATCCACTCACTGGCCATGTTATTAAAACATCTAACTTGTGCTTTTACTCACTGGCCACTTTATTAGGAACACATTCAGTAGGTCGTACCTGGAGGCGTCAAAGCTGTCGTAAGAGCCCACTGTGTAATGCCTGAAGAGCTTCTTCCTGTCTGTTCGTTCCGCTCGACTCTCTGGGGAGAAATCAATCACAGTGTGTTCAATAACCAAACACAGCAACACTTCATCAATCACTTTACTCCAGACAGCGCAAAATCAGTAATCAATAATACTCTTTAAAGCAGGAGTGGAATCAAATCCTATTGACTTTCTTTCCAAAACCCTGAATCTCAACTCCCAACACTAACAGAAGCAAAGATCATTAGCATACAGCACTGAAATAACCTGTGTGTGTAAAGTCCGCTCCCATCGCATTATTACTGTAAATCTACTGAAGGCCGCTTCCTCCTTTTGGGCAGTGGGTCGTTAGCAAACAAAACAGATATATAAAAACATACATTGTAAAAACCTGGTTAGCTTTTTAGAAATGTGAGAGTGAGAGACTTACCAGCATCGAAAAAAGCTAGCTAAGTGATTGCACTAATAAAATGTCCATTAACAAATTCACCTAAAATACAGTGGGGAACCCTCAGGGTGTTCTAGGTCTAACGAGTTTCATTTCAAAGCCCAGGATAGTCTGTCAATTCCCAACATGAGCTTTATCATTTATCATGAAAACAGCCTAAAAATGTTTTCTGATATGAATTAATAAAGGTAATATGAACTAACATTTTTTTATTTTAATTGGATGGTCCATTATAGATGTCTCATAGATACTCATCTGACATGCAGCTAACATTCAACTGAATATGTATTAAATACAACTGAACAATGTTGAATGTAAATGACTGTCTATTGAATTTAACCCTACACCTAACCCTAAGCCAATCCTTACCCAAGTAAAGTGATACAGATTCATCTAATAATAAAAATAAAATCGCTGCAGTTCAATCACCACCTTTACATCGATGGATTTTTACACCCATCAGGTGGCAGCTGGTTGAGTAGTGTGTGCGTGTGTGTGTGATTAGGAGTCATCAGCATGCACATGCTAAAGCACTCACATCATTAGCATAGTGATAATATTCTCTTCCACACACTCATGCTCTACACTCTAACAACCTGATTCATCTGCGCCTTTAATTAAACCTTGCTTAGGAGGCACCTGTTTCTGAGTGTGTGTGTGCGTATGTGTGTGTGCGTGCGTGTGTGTGATTCATCACTGGATGACTCCAGCTACAGCTCATCACACTCTTAAACAATCACAATCTTTTTTTTTTGTTGTTTTTTACGTCACTTGTTTATGCATATTTTAAATCTTCTTTTAACAGATGATATACTAATATAATCTGATGGTATTGTTATTATTATTATTGTTGTTGTTGTTGTTATTATTGGAAATTGTCAGCCTTTTCTTTATATTGTAGTCTGCAGAAGGGCTACACTCTGGAAACACCTACCTTGTGCTTCCACTCACTGGTCATTTTATTGGAACCCCTACCTTGTGCTAAAATCAGTGTATCAGGTGAGTGAAAGCACAAGGTAGGGGGTTTCTAATAATGTGGCCATTGCGTGAAAGCACAGTGTAGGTGTTTATTAAAGTGGCAAGTGAGTGGAAGCACAAGATAGGGCGTTTCTAATAAAGTGGCCAGTGAGTGGAAGCACAAGCTAGGAGTGCTCATTAATGTGGTCAGTGAGTAGAAGCACAAGGTAGGGGTTTCTAATAAAGTGGCCAGTAAATGAAAGCACAAGGTAGGTGTTTCCAATAAAGTGTCCAGTGAGTGGAAGTGTAAGGTATTTGTTTTTAAAAAAGCCCTCAAAAAGACACTATCCGTTTAAGACTAAACAGATCTCATTGCGGGACGCAGCTGATCCAGCACACTGGTTGTCGCTATTCCAGCAGCTGAAACAGCAGTGACTGGTGAAGAGAGTGGATGAAGGACAGCGAGCTTAATAACGTGTGTGTGTGTGTGTATATATATGATGTCACATACACTGAAAAGAGTGTGTGTGTGTGTGTGTGTGTGTGTGTGTTTGCACTCTAAGAGCTGAGAGAAGTCAGATATGCTTCAGTTCTTCTCTATTAGAGCTGTGTGAGTGGATTCAGGGCTGAATAGCTGCAGTTATGTAACAGTGTTAAGATGACAGCAGAGCACAGTAACCTCAGTCTAACAGGCAGAACACACAGACCTGCAGATCTGATCCTGTAAATGTTCTTCATACCTACAGAGCCTCAGTGGGCCACACACTTCACACACAGGCCTCCAGAACATTAACATTCTTTACCCTATTATTGAATGGTTTAGAATCATATTAATGTCTTATACAAATCATATCATATAGCAATATATATATACACATACACACACAAAAACACACATACACAGATCAGACATAAGCGAAAGACATTGATTATTTTCATCTAGCAGGGAGGTCTTGTGGGGTGTTGCTGTTATGCAGTGGTCAGTACCTACCACAAATAGTCCAAGGAAGGACAACCAGTCGTGTCAACAGAGGCAACTAAGGCTCACTGATGTCATCCATGGAGGCCCCGTTCTCACAACTTACAGGACTCAAAGGATCTGCTGCTAATGTCTTGGTGCCAGATACCACAGAATGCCTTCAGAGGTCTTGTGTAATTCATGCCTCGAATGGTCAGATCTGTTGTGGCAGCGCTAGGGGGACCTACTCCATATTAGGGAGATAGTACTAATGTTGTGACTAATTGGTGCATATCGGTGCGTATGTATCAATAAGCAATGATAACATGATCCATATGTATTATCTATATATATATATGATCTATATGTTTACTGTATTTTAGGACACATATGCACCCATAAGTTAGATGTGTAATACTGTAAAAGCAAGAGTGTGTTACAAGAGTTCTATTCATAAAATGCTGAGTGTGTGTGTGTGTGTTTGTGTAAGCATCATGTTTTTAAGTGTACATGCACTTATTTTTTTTTCTGCCAAGAAACCAGAAGGCCAGACCTGAGGCAAGAGAGAGAGAGAGAGAGAGAGAGAGAGAGATGCCACTACACGCTCACACACACGTGCAGAGACTTACGCGGTCTCTCCTCATTGGGTTTGGCAGGAATTTCTTCCACGCAGTCTGCGGGGAACCAGCCCACATGCCCGCGGGCGCTGCCCTCCCAGTACCCGCCTTCACCAATACTGAGAACTGTTCCAACAAGAGCGAGGGAGAGAACCAGAACACAACAGCATCAGACAGAAGTGGCACCATATCCACTGCTTTACAATATCTCTGAAACTACACTCACTGCGTACACCTGATACACCTGATTAATATGAGCATAAGGTAGGGGTTTCTGATAAAGTGGCAAGTAAGTAGAAGCACAACGTAGGGGTTTCTAAAAAAAAGTCGCCAGTGAGTGGAAGCACAACGTAGGGGTTTCTGATAATTCCTAAATTCAGTCATGTCACTCCACTGCTGTGTTCTCTTCACTGGCTTCCTGTAGCTGCTGCCTGCATCAGATTCAAAACCCTGATGCTGGCCTAGAAAGCCAAGAACGGACCAGCCCCTCCATACTTGATGGCATTGGTCAAAAGCCATCTGCGCCTAGAGCCCGTCGAGCTTCAAGTACGGCTCGGCTTGACCCGCCATCCCTCAAAATCTGCGAAAGACAGGCTTTTTTTCTGTCCTGCACCAAAGTGGTGGAACGAGCTTCCCCTGGGTGTCCGAACGGCCGAGTAGCTCGCTGTCTTCAAACGCAGACTGAAGACCCACCTCTTCAGAGAGTACTTGGACGAATAGCAGAGTGGTCACCTTATTGACTTGTGTTTAGTAGTGTCTAAACTTAGAGGTATCTTTGAACTATTAGTCTATTCAAACTAGCTGAGGTTTTTCTTGGGTAAATAGCAAAGCACTGGATAAGAGCATCTGCTAAATGCCTTTAATGTAAATGTAAATGATAAAGTGGCCAGTGAGTGGAAGCACAAGGTAGGCTGTTTCTAATAAAGGGGCCAGTGAGTGAAAGCACAAGGTAGGCTGTTTCTAATAAAGTGGCCAGTGAGTGGAAGCACAAGGTAGGCTGTTTCTAATAAAGTGGCCAGTGAGTGGAAGCACAAGATAGGCTGTTTCTAATAAAGGGGCCAGTGAGTGAAAGCACAAGGTAGGCTGTTTCTAATAAAGTGGCCAAGTGAGTGGAAGCACAAGGTAGGCTGTTTCTAATAAAGTGGCCAGTGAATGGTGATACAAGGTAGGGGTTGCCTTGTGTGTTGATTGTGTGCAGGCTGACCTTTGACCCTGTCATTTTTGTAGAGAGTGATCTCTCCCTCTGTCTGAGGCTGGTAGGGTCGAACCGCCACAAAATGTCGGCCAGGAACAGCGCTGTAGAGCTTCCTTCTGGATCCAGGACCATCAAGACTGGAGTTGGACCTGTAATAGAGGGAGACTCTTACTGACCTATACTATTATTCGGATGTAAAAATATAATTACAGAATAATTACAGTCTATACTGGTTAGGTATATAGAGTGTTACATTCTAGATGAACAGGTTTGGGTCTTACTGTTTGTTATGTTTTTCCAAAATGAAATAAAAGGATTTCAGCTGACAAAATGTTCATTTCAGTCATTATTACATTTTCTGTTGTTTTTTTATTATTATTATTATTTTACTCTCAGTGAAGTGTCTTTTCTTCTGCATCATGCATAATGTGGGATAAAGATATAATATAGTAATATTGTTATTTTGAATATAATCACTAAAGGTTTGGAATCACATCATAGCAATATAATATGACCATATTTGCTTAATGTGACCAGGAACACTAACAATGACTAGGTCAATTTAGGTCAACAATACTATGTTCCATATATATTTTATATACACTATTCTATATCATGTACATATAAAGGGATACACCTATCTATCTATCTATCTATCTATCTCTCTCTCTCTCTCTCTCACTATATATATATATATATATATATATATATATATATAAAATCAAATCAAATTTTTATTTGTCACATACATCGTAATACACAGTGTAACTTGCAGTGAAATGCTTTTTTGACAGTCTGCCCACATCAAAGCTATACAATAAAGATCTAAATTTAAACTTAACTAAACCTTAACTTAATGAAGTAAAGTGCAAAAGAAAAATAAAATAAAAGTTACATTTAAGTTAAATTTAAGTTAAAAAATAAAATATAAAAATATGAAAATATAGAAATATAGAAATAAAAGCAAAAAAAATATATAGTAAGTATATATATATATATATATATATATATATATATATATATATATATAGTAAGTAAGTAAGTATCTATATGTTATATGTTCCATATATATATATATATATATATATATATATAAACCTCCCATTTGTATAAACTGTATTTTACATTTTTGTTGTTTAGTGTAAATAAGTCACATTTTCTACAAAGACACACTTCTGATCTGACAACTCCATCTGCTGGTCAGTGTCTGTAATCACACACTCTTCATACTGAGCACAGCTGAACTGTAGGAAAGCAATGAGTAGTTTGCTGAGTGAGGAAAACTTAAATATACACAGAAAGACAATTAGGGACAATAGATAGAATGTAATACAACGTTTAACATATAGACTGTATTGAGTAGTGAGTTTAACATATTAGAAAAAAATATGTTATTACACACTAAGGTGTATTACTCAATAACTACAGGCACTTTTGTACAAACTGGTGGAGTTATTCTCTGGGAACAGAAGTGTATAATAACACTTTTGTCCCTCCGACAGGCCATAGACTTTTTAAGGGGTTAAACGAAGATGCTTTTTCATTAGAGCTAACTGGTACTCACATGTAATCACATTACACAGCTCTGGCACTTAGATGTTAGATAAAAAAAATAAAAAAACACACTGATAATCTGATCTTCTGTATGAAATCATTTTGATATCAAATAGATTTATTAATACATAATAGAGAGAGTTTATTCAACCAAAGTACCATGAATCATGAGTAGATAGAGAGAGATAGAGAACCTCACTTTAGAGTATGGGGCAGATATTGATGTGTTAGTGAGTATTAAACTCTTATTTACTTAATAAACTCACATACAGCAATGAAACCTGCCACTATCTAGAACCTACATGAATGAAAGTGCTGAAAACTACAAACCATATAAATAACATGTAAACAGAGGTAATAAATCATGCTTATTAAAAATACAACTAATGCATAACAGGGCGGTAACAAAGTGTTTATTGTGCATTAATACTAAACTACCAATGTTACTATTAGTGAATAAATCATTTAAAAACTGTTTTTATTGAACAAAGGACCTTAATAACACATTAATGTATCTCCTTAATATGTTACAGAAATTTGATACGACTGTGAGATTTGATACAATTTTACTTGTATTATGTTATTTGACTGTTTTGATGAACTGCAGCACTTTAATAATGCATATATAATGCATAATGTTTCCCAAGGTTTGGTTTAGCTTCTTGAACCTGTCCCAAAATAGACCAAGAGATAGTATAGTGTTTCTAAAAGACTGTTCTAAATCATGGCCGCATACAAACGTCTAACACTGCCGGCTCATTTTACCTAAATATGCATGTTTGATGTACAAGAGCTCTAAAAATAGCTCTTGATTTAAGCCAACGCTTACATAAGCCTGTCCCCATCCTACACACATTTTACCCTACAGCACACACACACACTCACAGTAACTGATATCAGAGGGTTTACAGTAGATCAGGCTCCTGAGGAGATCACAGGTTTGATCAAATCACCAGACCAGATTAGCTGAGGTGTTTAATTGGGGTCACTGATCACAGTCTGAAATATCAGTTTTTAACACATGCCCACATGAGTGGACTGCTGGAATGCTCCTGAGGGCTTTAAGTAGGTTATGGCCTGCTGTCTAAACCTAAAATACAGCCAACGATAAAAATTAAAGGTTTTTACTATTTAAACTCAAATTCAAGTTTTTCTAATGTCAGATTTTAATTCTGAACATTGTATGTGTACTAATTTCAGACCTACAAAGCAATTTTGCCTACCCATGTTACCATAGATTTACATTAAATGTCACACTCTCTTATCTATAATTTTACTACAATATAATATATACTAGTAAAACGTCCAGGTACAGGTAAATACCCAATATGCATAAGGGTTTGTAGACACCTGCTCCTCCAGAGTTCCTTTTGAAATCAAGGGTAACTACTACTGCGAAGGCCTTACACTAGACTTTGAAACATTGCTGAGAGGATTTGATAGCATTCGGCCATGAGAGCATCAGTACGGTCAGGTCATGAAAATGGATGATTAGTTACACATCAACAATGCCACTTAAACTTGTCCCAGAGGTACTGGCTGGAGCTCCTGCACTCTAGAGAAGTCAATGGCACTACTCTACTTCCCACGTCCCAATTTCACCACTTGTTTCAATGAACTATGGGTAAGAAAGAACTAAATTTGATATATATATAATATATATATCAAATTATGACATACTTCTGCTGTTGCCAGTAAAAAAGCTTTGCAAAGCTACAGTGATGCACAGCTAAGTTGACCTAAAAGATGAGGTCAAGATGAGGTTTCTATTCTGTCCTGCTTGAGTCATGTATCAGTGAATCACTTTTGACATTTCCCAGTGACAGACAGCTGTCACTTCTTTGATGTTCTGCCTTGATGCTCCGCAGTTTCGACCAGAGAAGCGTTGTCAGGATAGAACTGAGACTGTGCAGAAAAAATATGTTGTGAATATTAATAACACTCTAAATGTAGGTATTGTGAAATACACTGAGGTGGAGCTACAGTCTCTCATTAGGGTAAATATTAATAACACTCTAAATGTAGGTATTGTGATATACACTGAGGTGGAGCTACAGTCTCTCATTAGAGTGATTATTAATAACACTCTAAATGTAGGTATTGTGATATACACTGAGAAGCTGATTTTGTGGCTTCGAGGAGTGTGAGATGTGTGTGTAATGACACCATATGTGTGTGAGGCTTTAATCCACATGGAGGTTAGAACATCACATCTTAATCACTTTTGAGGCTGCATTACATCACCAGCAAATAAAGCCTTCTGTATTGCAAGGCTAGAACACACACACACACACACACACACACAGATACAAACACTAATCCTCTTGAATGAGAATATACAGAGGAATGACCTGCAGTATCTTCAGTTCATAGCACTGAGTTAAGCTCAGAGAATGAAAGAATTACACACACAAACACACTGCGCATGCACACACACACACAAACACACTATAATTCATGAATTCAATGTATGACAGCACACAAATGGCAAAAAGATATAAACTGATATTTAAATATAGTAAATATATGGATTATTTCTGATTATTATGAGATTGGAAGAAAATTATATTACTATCTTAATGTTTCTCTAACAACATTACTGTGCATATCAATGTTCAAGAATGCGTCTGAGAATTTTAAAAAAGAATGTTAAAAAAGAGTTCCAAATTAAAAACAAAAAGTTTAAAAAAGGAATAATATAAAAAATGAAATGAGGTGATTTGAGGGAATGGGGATGGTGTGTTTGTGGTGATGTGCAGTGTTTAGTGTCTAGTCTGATGGCCAAAAAGCTCCTTTTTGGTCTCATCAGACCAAAGAAACTCTGGTTGACCCAGGAGTTTCCCACATGCCTTTGGGTGAACTGTAGTGGTGTAGCCTTTGACTGGATGAAGAACCCAGGCAACAGTTCTTTTAACTCCTTCAGAGGGGTCACAGGTGTCTTTGTGGTCTCTTTTAATAGTCTTCTTCTCCTTCTGCACTGTCACTTTTGTGAGGATGGCTTGTTCTAGGCAGATTTATGCAATGCTGACCACATTCATTCTATTGCTTAATGATGGATTTTTCTGAATTATAGGGGATGTTCAGTGACTTTTCTGTGTATCCATCCAATATATTATATATTATATATATTATATATATCCAATATATACTCAATATATTATTCAATGGAGTTTCTCAGAGCTATGTGAAGAGTTCTTCAGAGGTTTTCGTGGTGAATTTGTAGCCAGGAATACTGATTAACCAGTGACAGGAGTATTTACACTACAATCACTTCAGACACATTCACTGCACTCAGCTGATCTCCATTTCACTAATTGTGAGACTACTAGCAGCAACTGACCAATGGACCTCTATTGAATTAGGTCAGTCGCTTTGAGGAGGGGGTGAATGTTTATGCAATCACTTAATTTACATCATTTTATAATTTTATTTAATTAACATTACTATGTAGAAATTCCTTTTGACATTAAATATGTTTTTTTTTATTATTGTCAAAAAGCAAATTATATTGGTCATCATTTCATTTATAAAAGCAGTAAAAGGAAAAAATATCCAAGGGGGTCAATACTTTTTATAGGCACTGTAATTTAGCTTGAATCTACTTATAAAATAAACCACTGCAAGTGGACAAACTTACTTAAAACATAGATATTAGCTAAATAATCTGAGAAGAACCCCACAACAATTTTACCATGAGACATATTAGAGTTGAGATTTAAGATTTCCCTAAGAACATTTCTTAGGGCAGGATTGACATTATGCTAAAATGAATTAAACATTATTCTCTAGACGTGTACGGAAGATTACTGTTATACTAACACACATTTTTAAGTTGCCAATTTTATGATCTGCCTTAGTACTAGGAACTCAACTCGTAGTTAGAAATCTAGTTTAAAATCATTTGTCTGAGCTGAATGTTTGGGTTAGTTAAACTGTTTAACTAACCCAAACATTCAGCTCAGACAAATGATTTTAAACTAGATTTCTAACTACGAGTTGAGTTCCTAGTACTAAGGCAGATCGTAAAATTGGCAACTTAAAAATGTAAAAAACTTTTTAAAAATTGCTGAAATAAAATTTAAATGTAAAAAAACACTTTAATTAGTTAAGAAATCTGTATCTTACATTCTTTTTATTTTTAGAATAATTTAAAATATATATATTTTACAATATTTAAAAACCAACATGTGAACAATATTATTTTAAAAAATGGTACATAGGCATTTACAGTGTATAATTATCTGTAAAATAATCTCATAATAAAATAATCAAATAAAATCATTTTTGACAAAATTTACAGGAGAAGAAAAATTCCTTCTTAACTTTTTCAGTGGAAGTCAATGTAAAAAATTAAAAAAATAAAAATAATAATAATAATAATAAAATTATATATATATATATATATAATATTATATATATATATATATATATATATATATATTTACATTGACTTCCACTGAAGTCCTCCTCCTGTAAATTTGCAGTTTTGGAAATACAAGGTTTTGTGACAGTGATGATTTGAGATATTTACTAGATATAAGATGCTAAGAGCTAACCTTTCACAGAGCATTCACACTATTACAAAAATCAACAATCGTCCCTCTACGATCACGATGCTAAATGGTGTAATGTTGGGGTTTGTAGGACACTATAAAATATCCATATACTCATTTCCACACTTTATCCTCACTATGGAAATCCATACGTGTAAAATGTAAGGCGTGCGATGGAAGCCATGGCAACCACGATGGTAACTAGGGCAAGTTTTCCACACTGACACCCTATTCCCTTAGCAGGGATGCTAATATATTCACACACCAAGCTAAACGCCAGCCCGGACTGCTTAGCAGCTCAGCTACAAACTACAACACACAGAGATCTGAACACACACAGACCATGATATTCACAAAGCCACTGAGCCACAGTCGCTCTGAGAAAACGACCTGTAAAGCTGATAGCTTAACCATCTTCCAAAGCAAGTCTGGAGCCATTAGGCTAATGTTGCTAAAACAATGAAGAATGTATACTTCATCAAATAGCATGATGCTAACTGCAAGTCCAAATCATCACACATGGTTTCTGACACTGTATGATTTGCCATTATCTAGAACAAGGACTGAAGTACGGAGTGGAACTTAGTTTCAGGATGCTGCTTTACTTTTTACTTTTTAACAACATTCTGATACAAAAACAGGGACCTTGCCTCATTTGCTTACTTTCCAGTCAAAATGTTGACATTTCACAGCGTCAGGAAAAAAAGCAGAAACACATTTAAACAGAAGACAACAGAGAAGCATTAACAGATGATTCCACCCCTGTTGCAAATTAGGTTTATCCAAATGTACAAACATTCAGCTGTTTTGGCGTTCAACTAATAAAAGTACTTCTCCAAATTCAACAAAATGCCGCTTCTAATGACGACTGCCGTCTCAGAATTATTCAACCTCCGTCATAAGAGCACACATCTACAGATGGCAAATCAAGTGCTTCATTAGTTTCATCAGGTGAGCTTGGGATAAAACTACAGGTTTAATGACTGTGACGTTTGACTGCATGTTAGAAATATGGTTTAGAGAGTCGTCCAAAGAACTCAGAAAAGAGATGACTGCCTTAACAAACAAGGAAAAGGATACATGTCCAGCTGGAACCACAATTCACAAGTTCAGAGTTAAAGGAACACTGGCTACACTACCTGGACATGGCAGAAAGAGGAAGCTATCACCGACTGCCATCAGATTCCTGAGAAGGAAGGTGGTGAGAAACCCCTTGAGGGACTGCAAAAGACCTACAGGAAGATTTGGTGGCAGCAGGCCATGAGGTTTCAGTTTGCACAGTAAAACTAATACTAAGTGCTGCAGGTCTCCATGCCCGTACACCTCTACTTAGTTTGGAGGCAGAATAATAAAGCATTCGCTGAAAAGAACCTGGAAGGGGACTGGGTGTTGGGGGTCTACCAGGTAGACTTTCCTTTTTTGTGCACCGTACAAACTAGTTCAGTTCATGCTTATAGATAACATGAGACACATAGAGTCAGGAACCACACAAAGAAGTCTATGAGAGTTTAAGTAAGGGGTAGGGTGGTGTAAATATGATTTTTTGGCAAACTGTTTCTTTAACTAGTTCAAACCACCACCCATTTCCATAGTTACACCACCACCCATGTACATATTTATGCCACCACCCACTTCCATGGTTACGCGCCCACCTCTTTTCATGGTTACACTGCCCCCCATGTACATATTTATGCCACCACCCACTTCTATGGTTGGCATCTCCAACAATTTTTATTGATACTTCCACAGCCACTTCCATAGTTACACCCCCAACCACTTCCATGGTTATGCCATGGTTACTTGCGCTACGCCAATTTCATGGTTCTGCTACCACCCATTTCCACAGCTACTCTACACAAATGTCCATGGTTACTATACATTCATTCCATGATTTTTTCCCCACCCCTTTCCATGGTGACGTTGCTAACCACTTCAATGGTTAACCACTTCAGTGGTTAGCTCACCACCCATTTCCATGGTTATTTTAACGGCCTAATTTTATGCTTATGTTCCACCAATTTCCATAGTTAGGCCCCCAACCATTTCCATTTCACGTCCATGGTCACACCACCATCTACTTCCATGGTTACGCCCCCTCCAGTTTCCATGGTTACACTCCACCCATTTCCACAGTTACTCTACAATAACTCACCTTTGCTGCAGTCTACGCTGTTCCTCTCCCAGGCGGCTGAGTGACGGTGATCTGCTCTGTGTTTGGTGTTTGTTCCCTCGTCCTCCTGTTCTCACTGTGCCGTTCGGGTTCCTCTGCATCTGCTGCAGCAGCTGCGGCGAGAGGCTGCGACTGGGGGCCGCATCGGGACTCCCCACACACACACTCAGGACGGGGGCCACATCGGGGCTTCCCACAGACACATTGAGGTTATTATCACTGTTGGAGCGCAGCAGCATCCGCGGGGCTGCAAGACTGCTGGGCTGCGGGCCCCTCCGCCGCCGAGAGTATGCTGGGGCCTCGCGGAAAGGCACTGAGAGAGAAATGTTAAGGGAAATTCAAGAACGTCAGTATACAGAAGCCTGCAACCACACATATTATTACACATGATAATATATATTTATAAACACTGGTCAAAAATGGCCAAAAGTCTGTGGATGCCTACTCATCCAATGTTTCTCACAAAACCAGAAGCATTAAAAAAAGTTTGTGCCAACCTGCAGTAACAGCCTCTGCTCTTGTGACAAGGCTTTACCCCAGATGTTGGAACATTGTTGCGAGGTAAATGCCTAGTTCTGCCTCTCAAACTCATCCAAAAGAGATTGGATAGACCTTCATCACCCCAGCATGTGTGGTTGTTATGGCATCCCAAATGGTTGTAATAAGGTTGCTAGGTTGTTGCTATGCTAATTTAGGTGCTTGCTATGATCTTGCTGATGAAGTTGCTGATAGGGTGTTGCTAGGTGATCTCAACTGCTATGGGGTCCCAGACAATTGCAGGTGGGTGTGTGAGGTGTAAGGTGTATGATAGGTGTATCACTAGTTGGTTGCTATGATGTTGTTAGGGGTTTGTTAGATGGTTGGTAAGGTGCTGCTAACTATGTGCTATGCCATGCCTGATGTTTGCTAGGCCGTTTCTAGCTAGTTGCTATGCTATGCAAGGTGGTTGCTATGGTATCCCACATGTTTACAACGGTGGTACTAGGTGTTGGTATTTCACAAACCCTTTCCCACAAATTTCTGCCATTCATTGTCAGGAGAAACAATGATTTTTTGAGAGGAATGTTTTTTATAATAACAATAATAATAATACTATTATTAATGTTAAACCACAGAGATAGTGGTCCAACTCCAGTTCGGCAATGTGGACCATTTCCTCCCCTTATCTTAAATTCATTCTTAAGCCTTTTGGCTTCATAACCAAAAAAAACATATTTTGCACATATGTGCATAGTAGTTGGCTCACAGTTCACGCTGATTAAGGTGCTCTTCAGAGGATGACTGAAAAACAAAGCAATCTGACAGAAAATAACTGTGTTCAGACCTTTACTGCCCCTTTTCTGAGTACCTGTCACACTTCCTAACGGCTGAGATAAAAAGCCCTGTGTTTCTCCCAGCCTCAGCACTTCCAGCTCTGAGCAGGTAGCAGACTAAAAATAGCTCCCAGGCCAATTCAGGAATAAAGTGTTTGGTATCTTTAGGAGTCAGAGGGAGGACGTTCTGATGAGGCTCCTTCTGGCGTCCTTGTGCGGGTATAGAGTGTATCTAGGGCACTGGAGCACCGTTCAGCCTCGGGACAGAACCATAAAACACACTCACCTCTAAAACAGCGCCACCCAGAAACCACAAACAAACCAAACCTGTGTCCATCACAACGTCAAGAAACACTTAAGGCAAAGACTCAAGGAAAAGACAACAGATGCTCAAATTAATATCAAACTATCAAAAAATTACATCACAATCTAGCAACCATGAGAAAGACCAAAGTAACCACTTAACACCACCCTGGAAACCCAGCAGTAACCCACTAAACACTTACTAAACTGCCTTGAGGCTCTATGGAATACCTTAGTAATGCTCCAGCTCCAGTCTTACATACCAAAAACCATCTAGCATCCCCCTAGCAAACATATGAGATACTACAGAAACACTCTCCTAGCAACAAGCAGGAAACATGAAAACATAAAAAATAACAAACACTAACAACACCATAAAAATGACATAGCAACAGCATGACAACCACCTAGCAACTGCCTAGAGACTCAATCACCTAAAGCATCACAGAAATACCCTAGCAATTGCATGAGACACTATAGCAACCACCTCACAAAACCCCACACAACCCTCAAGCAACCATGACAGATACAGTGGAAACCCTTAGCCATACCCTGGCAGCCACCTGCAATAACATAGCACTCACTTGGCCAGACTCACCACAGTGACCACCAGTGTATAAACAATTTAGCAATTACCTAGCAACAACATAGCAACCCCCTAGCCACAAGAGACATGCTACGAACCACCTGTAACACCATAGCAATAGCCTGGCAATAGCCTAGCAATCGCCTAGCAATCGCCTGCGATAACACGTCTCTATGTTCTAGGAACCACATAAACACTTATCAACATCTTAGCAACCACTATGAATGCCATAATTAACATTCACAGCACCCTTTTATCACCACCAACAAAAGCGACTTTTGACTTCTAATATGATCCATTACTTCAAAAGATTTAGAGCTAGTGTCCGTCCTGACTACCCCGAGGCTGTGCCTCTGGTCATGTGATGCATAAAAAGTGGCACATTTTTATTTAATACTAAAAATATCCAAAGACGGACAGAACTAGAACTAATTCTGATACATGCTCTACACTCTGATGTCTACGCACATCCCCATACAGCAGCATAGACAACGTTATGAGGCTGATTAACAGCACCATTAAACCCACACACTCACACACACACACACACACACACACTGCCTTACAACGCCTTCATTATAAATGAATGACTGGACATTTGCCCCAGAGCTCTGTGGCCTCATCATTACTATTATTATGACCAAAATTGCTGCTGCTGATTTCTCCCACGCTGAAACCCAGCCAGCCATAACGGACTTCATAACAGTCGTCTCTCTGCAGAAAGCTGTAACGGACAGCGCTGGTGAAGGCACCACTGGACACCGTGTTTATTCTCTGTACTTCCAAAGCGATGTAGAGTTTGTGTGTGAAGTGTGTAAAAAGGTCCACTCTCAATGCACAGAACACATAATCCAGCTTATATTCATTTACAAGTACATCCACAGCAATGATACATGGATGTGTGGCCAACCCATTTCTATGGTTACATCAGTGTGGTTGCCAGTGAGCGGAAGCACAAGGGAGTGGTTTCTAATATAGTGGCCAGTGAGTGACAGCACCCAAGATGGGGTTTCTAAAAAGTGGCCAATGACTGGAAACACAAGGCAGGGGTTTCCAATAAAGTGGCAATTGAGTATAAGCACAAAAGTGGTCAGTGAGTGGAAGCACAAGGTGGGGTTTCTTACAAAGGGGCCAGTGAGTGGAAGAACAGAACAGTTTCTAATAAAGTGGTCAGTGAGTGGAAGCACAAGGTAAGGGTTTCTATTAAAGTGGCCAGTGAATTGAAGCACAAGGTAAGGGTTTCCAATAAAGTGGCCACTGAGTGGAAACACTGTTCTAATATTTAGTCTAGCTCCAGCAGAGAGATGACTGCTATAATGCTGGTGTCAGAAGAAGCTCCTGATGATGACAGTGAGTGAGTTGTAGTGTTTGGGTATGGATTAAGGCAGAATCCTCGCTGCATCAGAAATCCTTAATCACACAGCAAGGAAAGAGCAGGGGAGGAAAGCCGTGTCTTATGTAATGAGGAGTGTGCTCAGTGTAACTTATATCATTAAGGGGCCTCTAGAGCGAGGATTGGAGCCAGGATCAGGCTCAATCCGAAGAAAATCCTGCGACCGAGACGACGCTTCATGAGTAAACACAGGAAAAAGCATTTTAACAACCTGCATTTTATTTTTTTTTAGCTTTATGTATTTCTAACAATTCACATAACCAAGGCTGCTACTATGACTTCAAGACTGATATATGCTAATATGCTCTATGATGATTGGCTGCCCTGTAGTCATTGTGCTTCATCTAAAAAAAAAAAAAAAAACAGTCTAGGCTGATGCCTAATGCCTTCATTGTGAATGGGGCTTTACGATACACTCATTTCCATGATTACACTACACCCATTTCCTTGGTTATGATATAGTCTTTTCTTTGGTTACACTTCATCCTTTTGGATGCATGCTACACCAACTTCAGTAATTACACTACACTCATGTCTGTGATTACACTTCACACATTTCCATGGTTACACTACACCTGCTTTCATGGTTACACTACAGCCATTTCCATGTTTACACTGCACATTTCTTTGCAGTTATGCGACACATATTTCCATGGTTACTCTACACCTCATTTCATGGTTATACCACAGATATTTACATGGTTACACAACATTCATTGCCATGGTTACACTACTAAAAATAATTTTCGCTATACCTTTTACATGGTTACACTACAGACTCTTTCATGATTCTGCTTACGCTACATTAATTTTTATGATCACACTACACACATTTTCCATGGTTACAGTAAATCTTGTTTAATAGATACGCTACACCCACTTCCATTGTTACACTACACCATTTTTCATGGTTTCCAAGGGGACCTCTAGTGCAAGGGTAAGGGCCAGGATCAGGTTTAATCTGAGGAAAATCCGGCGGCCGGGATGACCCGGGAAAATACACAGCGCTTCATGAGTAAACCATTTTTCATGTATACACTAGACCTTGTTATGCAACACACGTTTTATTGTAACACCCATGTAAACAATGTTAAACAGAGTGGGTTGCATGGGAAACCCTTAGCTCCAGAGAACTTTACCCAGTCAGAAAAGTTTAGTGGAGAATGGAATCAGACGTCTGAGTTCTTGCTATAAATTTGTAAGTCTGAATGGGTATGTAGTGAATGGGTATGTAGTGAATGGGTATGTAGTAAATGAGTATGTAGTGAATGGGTATGTAGTAAATGGGTATGTAGTGAATGGGTATGTAGTAAATGGGTATGTAGTAAATGGGTATGTAGTGAATGGGTATGTAGTAAATGGGTATGTAGTAAATGGGTATGTAGTTAATGGGTATGTAGTAAATGGGTATGTAGTAAATGGGTATGTAGTTAATGGGTATGTAGTAAATGGGTTTGTAATAAATGGGTATGTAGTGAATAGGTATGTAGTGAATGGGTATGTAGTGAATGGGTATGTAGTGAATGGGTATGTAGTAAATGGGTATGTAGTAAATAGGTATGTAGTGAATGGGTATTTAGTAAATGGGTATGTAGTGAATGGGTATGTAGTAAATGGGTATGTAGTAAATGGGTATGTAGTGAAAGCCTAATAGGTGGACTTATGTGAATGTGTTGGTTTTTGTGACATTGATGCACCCACATGCTGTATACTGTTAACTATAGAGCATGCACCATGAACCTGACCATACACCCTTGAATATAAAGGTGCTACAAATGGTTCATTGAGGGATGCCATAGAATTGTGAAGAACCTTTGAAAGACAAAAAACTTGCAAAGATTCTTTATCAATTTAAAGGTCACATCTCTTTTACACAAAAGTGACTACAGTTTCACTCAAATAACTTTTTGTAGCACTTATATTTTAAGTGTAATTTTTTTAATGTATATGAACTTAATCCATATAGAGCTCAATTGAATACATATGCATGTTTGTGCATGTGCTAAACATATACACATACACACACACACATACAGGCTTAGTGCTGCCAAAGCTATTGTAAAATGTAAAATGTAGGGATGCTGCTGATCAGAACTCACTGCTAGCTTCATACTGCGTGTGCATTAGTGCAGTAAATGCTACAGTCTGAGGAGCTCTTAGTGCTGTTACAGGAACTAACTGTGTAGCGGGATGTCTCTACAGCAGTCGCACACCACAATAACCTCAGTTCAATAAACCCGACTCATAAATATCACAATTATAAACTTTGCTTAAGTCAACCTGCAGTTATAAAATCTGCTAAACATGAATCAGTAGGAAATGTATTGATTATTGATTACTGTCCAGTCTGCTGCTCTGCTGAACCCTAACATGGGCAGCTCCAGAAGTGCATACAGGTAATAAACATAAACAACAACAACAACAAACTGCTGTATCTCGGAGTGAAGCCCTGTATTTAAGTCTGCTTACCTTCTTTTTTTAAGGCGCTGAGGAACGACTTCATCCCCACACACACATGTACACACGCTCACACATGCACACACACAAACACACACACACACACCTCAGGCTCAGGATAAACCTCCCCCTCCAATTGAGCAAGCGCGCGGAAACTGAAACGCTTCCGAGACTCAGAGAGAGAGAGCGAGAGAGAGAGAGAGAGAGAGAGAGAGATATGAATAAGACCCTCCCACTCTCTCGCTCTCTCTCTCCCTCATTGTTTATTTCTTTCTCTCTGTATATTTTATTCCCCACTCCTACTGAAGCTCTTTCTCTGTGTCTCAAAACCATGGCATATCATTTAAAACTTAAAAAAAATATAATATAATATTATACACATTACATTAAATATGAATAATATTATAAATATTATTTAAGAATAACATAATTCCAGTCAGGGAAGTGTTTTTGCTCCCTAAATCCACTATGAATGGACTATGAACCAGGACTGTGGCTATTAAGACTATTAACTCTAACCCCCCCCCAACCCCAAGAACACACAGGACTGAAGACATGCACTTATTTGTATAATAATTAGTGCTCCTGCTCAGTTGCACAGCGTAATGTAGTGCATCCACTTTGCACTTAGTGGAGTTATGACATAACTGAAATTTGGGAGGAGGAACATGCCCAAAGCCACTCCTCCCTAATCGAAGGGATATAAATTCCAGCTCTACCTTGTCCACTCAGCACATCCCACCTCTCTTACAATCTTCTCCCAAAACATCACAAGCTGAAGGCATTACCCTTAACAACTCATTTAGTAAATTTAGTGTATATATTGCTTTTTAATTCATATATATTTGCTTTTCATTTATTATTTATGATTTATTTTATATTTAATTTTGCTTATTTTATTTGATACAGCTGTATCTTCTTTGTGTGTCTTGTTGTATATATTCTACTTTATATTCTATCCTGTTGTTTCATCAGAGCAGACAGTTTTCAAAGGATTTCACTGCTAGTTACCACTGTGTAAAATGATGTATGTGACAAATAAAACTTTGAACTTACATAAATAGATTAAATACTTATTTTGTCTAACTTTTCTTTTTTCTTGAAGCAATAATTTTTTTTAAATCTGAATTTAGGTGATGTTTTCCTAAAAACGTCCGTCAGATTGAACAATTCACCCCATTACTCTTAAGCGATACTGGCTGGCACGGGCGTCTGTTAGCTAGTGTTGCGAAGCTGGGTGCCAGCTGCCCGGCTGTGGCGCTTTGGCAGCAGTTCAAAAAGTATGTATCGGAAGAGATGTGTTAAGGTCTTACCCTCCTAGTGTCAGGAGCACTGCTAGTGCTAGGGCAAAACTACAAACAGGTAAGTTGTTCCAAATTGGGGGAAAATAGGAAAAATTCAACAGACAATTTTATAAAAAAAAAAAAAAACAACAAAAAAACAATCATTTCATTAAAATGACTATTAATTCATTAACAATTTAAAAAGTCATTATCTCAATATAATAACTTCATTTCTGGAAAAATTAAAAACCACTTTATTTTTTATTAGATTTAATTAGAAGGACGGACCAACACATGCCCCCTCCGACATGTGTGCACATTTGTGTTTTCACACAAAAAACAATGAGAGAAGATATGTTGTCGGCTTCTGACAGGGAGGAACTTCCACAATTTACCTTCCATCTCGCCTTTTGGCTTTTTTTCATTATGTGTTTTTTCTATCTATCTTGCTATAGTTTCTCTTTTCATTCATTCATTTCATACTAACTGATAAATAATTGAAAAGGCATTGCTCAGTTTTCAGGGCAGGTAGAGCCCTGGAGCAGCAGTTCCACATCAGTATCAGCTATAACTCCAGAGCTCTAAGGGTTAACCTGGAGCTGCTGTGTGTTGTGCAAGGTTCTTCTTGAATGGATATATAAAACTCATTAGAAACTAGGGCAGTTGGAGGAAAACTGGGAAACTGGGAACCGCACACATAGCATTCCAGCAATCACCAGACCTTCCAGACCTTTCAGTGTTGCCCTTTACTGGAGATTTATTTCATCTTTGTGTAAATGGCTTCATTCTTCTATAGAAAAGGCTAAATGATTTCCTGCTTCTGTCATTGACAGCTGGAAATAGGCCTCTCTCTTTCTCTTTCTCTCTCTTTCTCATTTTCTTCTTAAATAGAGGACAGCTGTTTGACCACACATAGCCTACAGAACAGCATTAACATGTCTGAGCTCACCTCATTGGCGACACATTCAACCACTTCATTTGGTCTTTCTGTGTTTTTGCCGAAGCACAGTTCCGACCAGCTCCTGCCTTTACACACCACACTAAAACAGCAGCCTGTGATTACCCACGTCGCATATCAGTCAGATGTCATCAAAGTAAGCTGTTCTCGTCCACGTTGAGTGCTAAAACTGCTCTGACGCCTGGCTTGCGAAGACTATGCGCGAGTGTTGGCGGACAAGTGCAGATGTTCACAGATTCACAGATGCAGAAGTATAAACCAGCCTTAAGGAGCTTGGCCATGGAAGTGCAGGGTGCCGATTGTGGAGAGTCTTGAGTTGAGCTCTGCTCAGATTAGCACTCGTTCGCCACACATTCTTTAATACACAGTGCTGTCAATCATCTTTAAAGAGGCTTAGTGGAGGAAGGAGAAAACAAAAAAAGCAACTATATTTGTATACGTCATCACTGTCCACTTTATGCTAGGGTGAGAATGGGCCCACCATCCAAAAATGTCCAGACAAGAGCGCCTCTGTGGTCAGAAACTGGCCAATGATGAAGGCGTGAGACTCTACAGACTCTATCTGAACACCAGCAAGGGGGAGCTAAAAATTAGACGGTTCTTATGAAGTTTAGGGGAATGCAATGAGGGTAGGTGCAAAGTCATAAAAGTGGTATATTTTTGATATTTGAGAAGAAAGCCCTCAGATCGCCACAGTTATTACACTTTGGGCCCCCAAGGCACCCTTGGGCACCCTTGCACCCTTGCCCTTGGGCACCCTTGCACCCTTGCTTCATAACTAGTTATGAAATCATAACAGCGCAAACATCTAGCATGCCCTACCCTTCAAGTTACAGTCCATGTATCCACACAGCACCAATTACTTGCTTATTACTCTAGATAAAATTACATCAAGCAAGTAAAACATGCCTTAAAAGAAGTCAATATGTCGATAAAAGTATTGGGACACACCTCTAAATCACTGAATCTAGGTGTTTTATTTAGCCCCATTGCCACAGATGTATAAAATCAAGCACCTAGCTATGCAATCTGCCTTTACACACATTAGTGAAAGAATGGTTTGTTCTAAAGAGCTCACTTAAATCCAGTGTGGTTCTGTAATAGGATGCCACCTTTGCAACAAGTCAGTGCATGTAATTGTTTTTCTCTTAGATATTCGACCAATGACTGTGAGTGGTTTTACATTTACATTTTACATGTATGGCGCTCTTATCCAGCGCGACTTCCAGGGTTACTCATATTACAGAGGTGGGTCAGTGTAGTGTTGGGAGTCTTGCCCAAGGACTTTTATTGGTGTAGTGCAGCATAGTCACCCAGACTGGTAGCTCAGTGGCAGGTAGTGGTTTTATCTGTTGCACCACACCAACCAAAGGTGGAAGTGTTTAGGAAGCACAGCAACTCAGCCACAAGTGACAGATCACATAATGTTACAGAGCAGGGTTGCCGAGTGCTGAGGCACATGGGATGGGATGTCATAACTATCCTGTAGGTGTAATGTGTAGGTGACCCAATTCTTTGTCCACATAGTTTTGTCATATACATCTTAAAAAATGTAAGAACCCTTTAAGCAGGCAAAGAACCAATTAAGCATCTAAATGGTTCTTCGAGTTGCCATGGTTTTATATAGAACCACTGCGCTTCCTAAAGAACCCTTAAGAGTCTGCATTGATGATTTCATTTATTAAGAAAATGCCAAATATACAGCAGAGTCCACACACTGGTCTTTTCTGATAGGGTTCTCATTACACACTGCCACAAACACACCAATCCACAAACACATCAGAGAGATCAGATCAGTTAATTAGGTCTGGGCACATGTGTTTGGGTGGCGTGGTGCTGAGAGGCTGCTGATGAAAGCCATGAATCAGATCCATGAGAACAAACACTGTCAATGATCCACCAACGGCAGAAAACAACAGACAGGAGGAACACGCTAAAAACCTGCTAAACAAATCAAAATTCTGCACAGTTTGAATATAAACTTTAAGAGTATTATGTTTTGTGGTATATTATGTGCATGTGTATGTATTGATGATGGGTATAAATGCATATGGAAGGTATGAATGAAAATAAAGGAGTATGCATAGGCATGTAAATGGGTATGGATGAGCCTAGATAATATATGGATATGGATGAATATGGCTAGAAATGTATGTGTATAGATGAGCATAGATAGAAATGTATAGTTATGGATGAGCATATACAGGAATTTATGGTTATGGATAAGCATAGATAGGAATGTATGGGTTTTGATTAAGCATAGATAGGAATGTATGGGTATGGGTGAGCATAGACAGGAAATCATGGGTATGGATGAGCATACATAGGAATGAATGTATGGGTTTGGATGAGCATAGACAGAAATGTATGGGTATGGATTAATATGGATAAGAATGTATGGGTATGGATGAGCATAGACAGGAATGTATGGGTATAGATGAGCATACATAGAAATGTATGGGTTTTGATTGAGTATAAATAGGAATGTATGGTTATGGATGAGCATACATATGGGTATGGGCATGACTATGGGCATGGCTATGGATGGGTACAAATAGCTATGATAGGTATGTGTATAAATGTTTATGAATGGGTATGGGTGAGTAGAAATATAAATGTATGGGTATGGATTAATATGGATAAAATTGTATGTGTATGGATGAGCATAGACAGGAATGTATGCGTATGGATGAGCATAGACAGAATGTATGGGTATGGATTAATATGGATAAAATTGTATGTGTATGGATGAGCATAGACAGGAATGTATGTGTATGGATGAGCATAGACAGGAATGACAGGAATTTAACATTATTACAACAAAGGGTCAGCATATGAACACCAAAGCACAATAAGCTTAATCTTCTGTTTGATAGAATTATCTAACCCAGCTGCACCTTATTAAAAAGGAAGCATAATGTGACCATATGGAATGAAACTCACACTGCCTGTGTGAACATACAGCAATTTGCACTATAGCGCTTTTTTCCGCCACATGCTGTATGTAGGTCATGTGAAGTGTGTACTGTGGGGGCAGATTTAGTGGGTATGGCAGTGTATCTATAGGCAGCATGTATGATGGCATTCCTCCAGTCACAGATGGAAAATAAAAGTTTCCTTTCATATCTATAATTTATTTCTTTCATTATTCATAATGTGAAATAATTCATACTGAAACTGTACATGTGCCCCTTAGGAACCCCCTACTAAACACATGGAAATAAACAGATAAACAGTAAACCTCTCAGTCACACTATCAGGCCGCAGATTATGTGTAAATACAAACAGAACAGGTGGAGTTTTGAACAAATAAAAAAAGGTTGTGGGCACCAACATAATAGGTTTTCATAACGTAACCATGTTTGCTACGTTGCTGCACTTATAAATAAGCGAGCACACCAGTCAGTTGTAGCAGAGTGCAAAATGATGGGCAATGATTTGACTGATGTCCAAAGGGCATGATAATAGGGTACTAGGCAAAGTAAGGTAGCATTTTGGAAGAGAGCCGCTATAGTGTACCAAGAATGGACTTCTAGTAGTGGCCCGCAGGCCATTGATGCCAGAGGGAAACAACAGTGAGTGGTATAGAGAAATCGATGCATCACAGTTAACTTTTATAATGAACATCTTACATCACTCAATACAGTCCATGCTACGGCATCTCGCTAGTGTCATCCGAGCCAAGGGTAATTAGGAAGCCGTTTTATTAGATATGCGGTTATGCTCACAACTATGCCTTTTGGTCAACCTCTAATGACTATTAAAAAAAGGTGTATCAAAGTAATAAAGAAAGAGAAAACACTGAGATATGTGACAACCAACCCCAATTTCCTTTCAGGAACATGTGGTGAGGTACATAGAGCAGTATGACCCTATGAGCTGTAACTATGGCCCCACCAGTGGTTCTTATTGTTGGCCTCTGGTAAGCACAGTTGCACCTGTGGGATTAGAACGCTTGGAACGTTCAGCTTCTACTAGTTCATCTCATCTATCTGCTTCCTCATGCAAACGATGTGTCCCTAAAACACAACCATGGTGACCAAGCTTTCTAGTCATACTCGATTGCTCAATTAAGTTTCAGGTATTTTATGAAAGGTCACAATATCCTCCTATGATATTTTCCGGTAAAACCATCTTTGTCAGCCATGCTTCAGGTCATTTAACCTTCTCACATAACCTCTATTTAATCTTCTAATTTAATCTTCTCACATAACCTCTCCTTCCTTTGCCACTGAATTCAGAATGTGGTGTAGATGAAAATGATGCCTTCTTGCTCCCTAAAACTCCCACCTCAAAAGGTTTTACAGCATGCCGCAGAAAGGGGAGGTCAATCAGTCTGGGGCTGTAACGTGGGTACTCTGGGATGGCCTGGTTAGACCAGCACTTGTTTAAAAGATCACAAGGTCCTGGTATTCCAACGCTGGACCAAGTAGAATATACAGGAATAAGAAAAAGCATACAGTGGTGGTTAATGGCAATAAACAAACACACCTGTTGAAGTTATTCACCATCTTTTTACTGGTGCAGAAGTAACTCTGGCACCATTTTAAGGTGGAACTTGGTCAATTTGACATGTTATTATAAGAACTTTATATAAGTTTATATCAGTAAATGCAAGAATCTTAATGCATAATGCATCATGCAGGGTCATATAATAATTTATAATTAATAAAAAGTACAACAGGATCCCTGATCTGACCTTGCCTGCACGTATGGCCAGCCGAATCCCATCATCACTCTGCAGATGACGTAAATCCGATGCTGTTTAACAGGCACACTCTAGAACTCACATTGGAGCTGATTTTGTGTACAGAAGTAAATAAACTTTCTTGTTTATTAGATTTTGTGACGGTAAATCAAAACATATCAGTAATTAAACCCATCATACTCGTGGTGGTGCTGTATACTGAGATATCAGCGCTAATATCTAGAGAATAGTTTAAAGTATTACTGTGTCAGTGAAAAACAATACGACTAATGAGGAAACAATATCAGAAAGATAATTAAGTGAGCTGAATCAGTGGAGGTAAGCATTCAGATTAACCCGTAAAAAACAATAAACTGATATTACAAGCCTGATAGAGGTTATCTAAATCCACAACTGCCGTGAGAATACATTAGTGTGAACAGACAGAGAATTCAGTATAGTAAGGGGTAGGTGTGCAGCGGCTTTAAAGGAGTAGTTTTCATCTGCAAACGCAGAGCAAATACTTCAAAATAATAGAGGATTCAATATAATAAACTGTACCAACATCACTGAACATAACTGAGTTAAATTAAGAAAACTGAATCAAACTGAAAAGCAAACTAAATCAATTTGAAAAAAGTGATTAAAAACTGATTGAATAATAAACAAACTGAATTAAACCAATAAAACTAATTAAACTGAAAAACAAACTGAATCAATTTGAAAAAACAAACAAACAATCTGGATTTAATTAAAAAATCTAACTGAATCCAATTGATGTGCATTGTGAGGTTTAATGATGCATTGAGGCGTTGATTCCTTTCATCATCAAACTGAATTGTGTGGTCAGAGATTTACACCGGTAGGTCAAACCCACTCTCAATCCCAAACACACACACACACACACACACACACACACACACACACACACACACACACACCACACACACCACCTTAGCACAGAGTTTGCAGAACTGACCACACCTTTCTCCGGCGTGCAGCAGGCGGAACCCATGGCCGAAAAGAACCCTGCGATCAGCTGAAACTCCCATCACAGATTTCGGAATTCCTCGCGGCCTAGCTGAGGAGGCAGGGGGGTTATCCGGAACACAGGAGAGTCCGCGGGTCCAGAGAGCGGAGCATGGCAGCCTCAGAGGAGCTGCTGGACGAACCGGTTCTCATGGTGCCGACCTGGGCAGAAAACTAATCCTGCCAAACGCTGCGAGCAGCAGCTTTCGCTTGTTCAGCTGCAGGACAGCTGTGGGGCTGCTCAGGGAAACAATCGCGGACAATCGCGGATTACCTCTCCCTTATTTATTTCTTTTATTTATTTATTTGCTTCAGTTTGGTCTACGGCCGCGCTCTAATCCATCTGACCGAGTCTTCTTTCCCCTGGTTTACAGTCAGGGCTTACAGCCAATAGTGTTAGTTAACATTTCTATCATGAGTGATCACCTAGCATTAGTTTATCTTGTCTTTGTTAGAGCGGGCATGCATAGAGGAGGTAATTTCACTTACTGACTGACTTGGTAACTGATGGACATTTTCTCATAGTGACAGTCTAAAGACATACTAACAAGTATGGCTAACAAGTGCTGTTATATGTGCTGCTGAGGGGATGTAATCTTAGGTAAGCTGAGGCTGAGTGTCTTTGCTTGAAATACTATTGTAAAGGGAAGTGGTGCAAGACATACCAGGGTGTTAAGCATTACTACCACGGTAACTACAGGCTTTGCCCAGCACCACTAATGCAGCGCTAACAACAGTACTGTGCTGCTTCGCTACCACGCCTAGCACTGCTTTGACCACCCGCCCAGCATTGTTACTGCTGCATTAGCATCTGTACTGCGCCTACCACTAGCCTCGTAGATAATTCAAACATTCAATGCTACTTTATATTAATATTTTAATATTCAATATTCTATATACACTATATTACACTGTAAGTCTGTGTGTATTGTTAAATGAACCGGTGTCACTATTGGCACAATGGCTATGCTGTGATTATTGTTGTGCTGACCCACTCTCTCTCAGAGTGTGGCACTCTTGTACACACAACATTACTGTCAGTGTTTTCTTTATTAGGTAGTTCAGTAAAAAAAAATTTACTGCGAAGGACAGCGAAGGAGAAAATGCATCTCCGTCTCCACTGCCCCTGCCTCACAGTGAGCACACAGCCTTAGAGCGGGGCAGACAGAGGAAAACTGGACAGTCTGCCCCGCTCTACGGCCAGGCTGTGTGTACTTGGTCCGGATGTGACTCTGCTGAGTATCTGTAATAGAAGAGATACAGGGCCAGTGTGTAATGTTCTCGTATAGTGCGGTGGCCAATTAGGTCATTTTGTATTGTTGTGCCAATGTTGTGTGTTTGATCAGATGTGGAATGGGAATTTAATCGGTCTGAGCTGTAGAGAGATGACGTAGCTGATGTGTGAGCTCTAAAACCAGCTGCCATAGAGGACTCTTCTTAGGATTCAGCTCAAGGGCCTGAAGTGCTGTAAACTGCAGGAACCTGCTTTTTGGAGTTATGGGTGTTTGGTGTGTGTGTGTGTGTGTCTTTGCACTTTTATGATTTTAAAGCAAGATTCTGTATGTAGACTCTCAGTTAGATACATGTCCCAGTAATTGTAATTCATTCTGCTAAGTGGACCCCAACTTTTCCCCCCTATAGAGTGCTACTGGTTGAATTATACTGTTAAACAATTCAGATGAAATTCTTAAAGGAATATCAATCTTAATGAAAAAGGAATATCAATCTTATAAAGACCATTTAATGGTAAACAGAGCCAGACATGCTAGTAAAGGACTGAGGGTGGTGCTGCCTAGTGGGAAAGGGTTTATTTTCTTCTGAATTCTGGGTAACACTTGTCTTGTTAAGATTGGCTACCAGGGCCAATGCCAGATAATTTGGAGCAGATCAAGCATCTGCTGCAGCCCATGCTGAGTGGAACACAACATGACAAGGTCATCCACATACAGCAGAAATTTAAAGTATGAATTCAGGGGCTGCAGACTGTTCCGGCTGCACTGCTGACTCATTACTGTAGATACTGAAGAGTGTTGGGCAGTTTGATTTCTACTCAAGACACTGTCTGTGTTAGGTAAGGAAGGCCAGTATTCCAGCTTTAATGGTACTGCAGAAAAGCTTTCCCAGGTTACTGCTAACACAGATGCCCTTGGTAGCTGTTTCTCACTCAAATTTCTCACCATTCTTATAGATTGGGGAAATTGACCTCATATTTCAGGAAAAAAAACAACCACCATTCAGTATCAGACTAAAAGACCTTTGCACAGCTGCTTGCAGATCAGGAGTCATGTTATGTCAGAATATTATCAGCACCACTTGCTTTACTAGTTTTCACTCTTTTTTTTCTCATTGTCTCTCTCTCCCTGTACAGCTCTGCAAAAATTAAGAGACCCCTTCATTTTTGTTCTTACATTTGCATCTCTACCTGTATGACAACCCTTTTTTTTCAGGAACTTCATCAAACAAAGCTGAGTTACCTGAATTAGAAAACTATACTATGAATGGTATAACATCACCCAACAACAATGGAAAAGACTAGTGGAGGAGAGCTTGCCAAGACATTAAAGCTGTGATTGGCAGGCAAGGTTATTTCACTTTTAAGCAGTTATTTTTAAACATCTTTCTACATATCTCTCTCTCTCTTTTACCCTTTCTATCTCTCTTTCTATCTCTCTATGGCCTTTCCTAAGCCCTAAGCCCCTCCTGAAAGTGCACTTTCAAGTTTTTACCAGTTTTCGAAGTGCAGGTAAAAGGGGTGTAAGTGTTCAAGGCATCTGAAAGTTTAAAGCAGAATTGGGACAGACTTCAGCTCATGTCCCTTAATCAGCATACGACACTGCTGCTTAAACAAGCAAATATCGCTGCTGCCACAATGCTGGATTTAACCGTTGCTGCTTTTCCGCAGTGCTGCTGCTAAAATGTAGAAGTGGTGGACGACAGAGAATCATTTAAAAGATAATGAAATGTTAAACAGTGCTCTCCTAATTCCCCACTTAAGATTCCCCACTCCATTTTGCGATTGTGAGAAATGTCACTGGATTACAGGAAAATTGGTACAAGGGTAACTGCCTTCATGAAGATGTTATCTGAAGCAGACATACGAGAGGCATGCATCAAGTGCTCATAGGGGACATTAGTGAGCACCCTTCTGGTGAAACGCAAAGAATTGGGACACCCAACAGCATTGCAAACCTAGCAGGCAACGCACAAACAAGGGGTGCAATAAAAGGGTCAGGGCCCATCTCTCTCGCCCTCTCTAACCTTGCAGATTATGTATATCCTGAGCAGAATGAGGCCTGTTATCCAATAGAAATAGGAGTAAAGGGTAAAGGGGGCGGAGAACTATAAAATACAAATTCAATCAAAGTTCAGATCCTCCACACTGAGGAACAGACACACATGCTCTTTCTCCCACGCATGCATATACCAACCCACAATAATAAAAATGCTTACCAACACAGAAACCTCACTGTGTGTGTTCTATAGTGTTTGTGTGTGCGCGTGTGTGTGTGGTAGTGATACACAGTCTTTGCTGGCCTGTTTGTTACTCCTGGTAAACAATACCAGGACTCTTGCTGTGCCCCCTAGTGCTCACATATGGTCAAACGCGGTCCTGCGAACCCAGGCTAAATCATCTCATAGCTGCAAATGGCCTGAAAGCAGAGCCCCCAACGTCTGGGTTCACACACATCTCAGCTCTCTGTAATCAGTGAGGGGTTTACTCACCAATGTCGCTCTCTTTGTGGTTCTTGATCAGCTCAGCTAGCTCAAAGTTTCCAGCAATGATGGCCACCTGCAACACACACCCAGGAAAACGTAGTTCATGATTTGAAAATGAAGGAGCTGTTGATTTTTAAACAGGATGGGAGTGCATGTGTAAACAACGCAAGGACTGAGCACGTCCTGGGTTTAGGGTTGACAAACCTGACAGAATTCACATTCAATTCCATTTGGAAAACACAAGAAAAGGTTTGTTTGCAGGATCCATCCAAACAGATGTAATTCTCAGTACTCCAGTAGTTAGACTAAACCCAGTCAATGAATATGTGTGTGTGCAGTGTGGGAGATTCCTCTACACTGTAAAAGCCCTGATCCAGCCTCCTACTGTAGTCTGATATGGAGGAGGAAGCAATTCAGCAGCATAAATCCAACAAACCAGCCTGCCTGGAAACTACACTGCTGCTCTGATGATTGGTCATTAGGGGGTCCAATAAAGTGACAATTTAGTGGAAGCACATGGTCAGTGAATGGTAGGGGTTTCTAATAAAGTGGCCAGTGAGTGGAAGCACATGATAGACATTTCTAATAAAGTGGCCAGTGAGTGGAAGCACATGATAGGGGATTCTAATAAAGTGGCCAGTGAGTGGAAGCACAAGGTAGGTGAAGTGGAAAGGTTAGAATGATTCTAAGGACCTGTGACTGACAAATGTATTAATGAGGGGTTTCTCTTCATGGGTCCACAATCTCTGGCAGGTCCCCTGGGTGGGTGTTTCTAATTAAGTGGCCAGTGAATGAAAGTACAAGGAAGGTGTGGTAAAAAAAAAAGTGGTAAATGAGGGCAAGCACAAGCTAGGTAGTTCAGTGGCCAGTCAGAAGAGCTACAAGGTAAGGACTTGATAGATATGATATTTGCAAAAGTGATGTGCATTATAATAATTTTTTTTGCTTTCTTGGTCAATTGCTATCTGACACACATTCTATTCTTCCCCATGTGAGGGTGAACAAGTGTCTCTTTCACTGCAGACATCAGAACAGATCCTGTAGTAGAGTGTCTGAGTACAAAATCAGACTGGTCTGTGCTCTATTTTGCGTCTCTGCGATCGCTGTTCGTTTTTATCTCTGAATAATTCACAAGTACAGCAGGTGTGAATTCTCTGCGCTTTGTTTTAGAAAGCAGTGCTGCTAAAGATGCTTTAAACGGCACTGCTGGCAGCTCTTTATGTGAAAGGAAAAAAGCAACAGTCTCACTTTCAGAGATAAATTGCTCCCAGTCTGCCAGGTGTCATCCACAGATACAGTGGTAATGGTTACACAGTGTTAAACTGGAAATCCTTCAGTATCCCCTAAGTATTCTGTCTCTTTCTCTCTATGTCTTCTCTCAGAAGTCTTCATTACTGTACACTGTTGAAAAGAAAAGTGCCTCAAAAGGTTCTTTAAATAATGCTACAGAAGAACCACTTTTGGTTTCATGTAGAACCATGTTTTAATTGAGATATATAATGTATACTCTCATAGTATATAGAGTGTGAAGAACCTTTACATTTGTACAAGAACCTTTACATTTTTTATCAAGTAAAGGAACCTTTAAAAGGTTCTTTACGGAACCAAACATTCTTTTCTAAAGGCACTGCACACAGAACCTTTTAGAGCACCTTTATATTTAAGACTTCAGGAATCCATACTCTTTCCATCACTGATGTTCCTTGCATCTCTATCCCATTATGCTCCTTTTCCCTCCCATGGTTAACTGGGTTTCCATGACAACCACCTCTCATCCCTTCATCTGAGTGGGATGCTGTCCTCAGAGGCAGAAGCAGAAAGGGTTAAATTCTCCAGGCACCACGGGCCCCCTTATCTCACATCGCCAGCGTAAACGTCATCCCTTCCTCCCTTCCCTGAGCCTGTTTACACCTCACGCTGATGTTTCTACATTTACTTGATCTATTGTTTAAGGAGATCTAATGAAGCCCAACATTTATGGATGTTTAATCTGTCAGTGTCAGAAACTCTCATGCTGAACAATTAATGAATGAGTAGGGATATAAATGACACATCTCTCACGTTCTATCCTTTCTCTGTCTGAATAAAACAACAAGAAGCTCTTACTGATCCAAACTCACACTCACACAGCACATCCAACAAAAACCAAAGCCTCGACTGAGCTGCAATAAAAACATGGCTAATGGATTCTACACACTGCTCTATTTTACTGTGTGAGTGTGAACATGAGAGGGGACTATTAAGCAGACACTGTAAAGCTTACTGCTACATCAAATAGTTAAGAATACAGTATCCTGGTGTCCAAAACACTGTTTTACCAGACTTTGGAGAAGATTCTGGGTCCAAAACGTGTTTTGGAAATCACATATAATTTATATGGTGGAGGAATACATGCCGGGTGTTTTGCAGCAAAAAAGTAGTCCCTAAAGGGAAAGTATTTGTTCACATTTGCAGCTTTTTTACCATGATCAACACTCGTGTTGATGCGTGTAGGTTTACTGGTGGTTTTGGATAGCAAATAAAATGGCTATATTTGTGCTGTAGTCATGGCAACTGAAGGCTGGTTCCATTTACCATTACTGCAAAGAAATCTGAGTCAGTAAGTTTCTCTACAGTAAAGCAAAATTCCACACCAAACCTCACTCAGAATGTCAGAATCTCAAACACTGAGTTATGTACAGACTTTTGAAAAGTTGGTGAGATTCCCCTTTAAATAATCTCAAAATCTGGGGCTGCAGCAAATGTGGCTTCAGAGTCAAATATGTATGTCAGTAAAAAAAAAAAAGCCAGAATATATCTGAAAGTGTTACAGTGGGAGATCTCCTCGCTCTACAGCACTAATCATCTCCCAAATAATCCTAATGGACTTCATTTTAGAAAGCACCAGACCAGATGGCCAGCGCACTAAAACACCAGCACTGGGTTTGATTAGCGCCCGTTCGACACATGAATTTAAATCTATTGTGTGAAAGCTTTCAAAGTGGCTAAATCCTTGAGGCTGCATCCGGGCTCATTATTTTCCTTCTTGTAGATAATATGTTTAATCTAGAATTGAACGTTTCACCCCAATCCAGTTCTGAAGTGTGGGCTTCAGGGGTACAGGGGCATGAAGATGGTGCTCCATCCAATACTTTTGGGATGAGAATGGTAGAACTAATCATCCAACATCAGAACCTGACCTTACTGATGCTCTCACTCTGGTTTGGCTGAATGCAATTAAATCCTCCACACAGCAATGTTCCAGCATTTTTGTCAGGGGTGCTCACAAGTGCCTCCCTATGAGCACTTAATGCACCGCTCTTAAAAGTTTGTTTCTGACCACACTAGCGAAGGCCGTTTCTCACAGTCCACTGTGATCCAGTGACATCTGGCACATAAACAGTCACATAGGCCTTAGGGCTTAGGTCAAGAATTTGGACAGAACTGTAAGTGTGCTTTATGGGCTCTATGGTACCTATTCAAGTGTGTCATATTTCCCAAACATGCAAAATATCACCCACACACACTAAAGCCGCCCTTACTCAAATACAGCACTAACACAGTAAATAAAAGATTAAAAACATCTAATTTTTAGATTTGATATTTTTAGATCTTTACCAGCGCTTGTTCTTTCATGTTACAGTGAGATATGTGTGAAAGTGCACTTCGGCAAAGCCGCAGGTATGAACTTTAGGACAGGTAAGGGGTCTGGGTTGTGGTTTTACCTGAAATGGACTCTGGCTGTTGTAGTTTTTCACCTCCTTATCGGCTCCTCGAACCAGCAGCACCCGGGCACAGTTATCCTACAGAACACACACTGTTAGAAGGGGAACAATCAACCAGAGGCCTCTCTGTTCAACAGATGCTTTTTTGCTTTTTTCCTGAGACTGAAAATGTAAAACTGACAAGATACTACAGAAATGAAGAATGTTTTACATGTTTTGCTCAGGTCTGCTGTACCCTGTATGTACTGTACCCCCCCCTCCCCCATGAAACACACCTGGTTGTAGAGGGCACAGATGTGTAGGGCAGTGTTTCCTGAGGCGTTCTGGGCGCTCATATCCACTCCATAAAACAACAGATGTTCAAGGTGCTGGACATGACCATGTCTACAGGCCTGTACACACACACACACCACCAAAACAATCAGTAAGAGAACATTACACCGCATTAAAGCAATACAACACATTTTACATCATCTCTAAATGGACTACAATTTCATACAGTGCATGCAGTGGATATTAGATATTACTGCTATTAGAGCTTCATTTTGGACATGAATGTTATTAGAGCTTCATTCTGGACATGAATGTTATTAGAGCTTCATTCTGGATATGAATGTCATTAGAGATTCATTCTGGATATGAATGTTATTAGAGATTCATTCTGGATATGAATGTCATTAGAGATTCATTCTGGATATGAATGTTGTTACAGCTTCATTCTGGATATTAATGCTATTAGAGCTTCATTCTGGATATGAATGTTATTAGAGCTTCGTTCTGGATATGAATGTTATTAGAGCTTCATTCTGGATATTAATGCTATTAGAGCTTCATTCTGGATATGAATGTTATTAGAGCTTCATTCTGGATATGAATGTTATTAGAGCTTCATTCTGGATATGAATGTTATTGGAGCTTCATTCTGGATATTAATGCTATTAGAGCTTCATTCTGGACATCAATGTTATTAGAGCTTCATTCTGGATATGAATGTTATTAGAACTTAATTCTAGATATTAATGTTAGTAGAGCTTCATTCTAGATATTAATGTTAGTACAGCATTCTGAACATACATTGTCAGTCATAGCTGTAGTAACATAATCTGAACACTAGATGTCAGTGTGACTTTGATGTGTGCAATGCTAGGCCTCTCCATTTTTCAAACTGACAGTCTTTCAGCTCCGCTCTGAGACATATTCATCAACTGCACACTGAAGACCTAACACATTCATCAGCACAGCCAGACCTGCCTCAGCAATAATAGAAATGTGAAATATTCATAACAGTCGAATATCAGAATAGTGAGGTGGCTGGTCCATGTTATGATATAAAGACTAAAATAAAACTTGGCTGATAAAAGTTATGAAGACAAAAGAGCTGCATGTGTCAGGACACACAGCTGAAATAGACCCAGAAGGAGAAGTATCAATATCATTCTGAATGTAATAATAATATTAATAATAACAACTTTATTGATACAGCCACATACTGCTGTAGGCTGAATGGGTCGGGCTAAACTCATTTTTTAGGCTGAGTGGGTGGGGCTAAACTGATGTGTAGACCGAGTGGGGTTTTCACATATAATATATATTCATTTCAGAAGATCCATTTTTTCTAGATATGGGCCTTGAAATGATGAGGACTATGCAAAGAGCAGAGAAGAGAACTTGTCTGCAAATGCCAGAAGTCAGTGCTGACTCAAGGTCAAATTGAATGTCAGTGGAATGAGCAGGCTGCTCAGAGCGAGATCTGATCTTGTGCATGTGGGGTGAGGAGTAAGGGATCAGGGTTCACCTGGTGGACCTCGTGCCAGCCGTTCTCGTCCTGGCAGCAGACGGAGGCATGTTCGTGCAGTAGTAGCTCGCAGCAGGCCGGGTCACCCCCCACCATCGCTGTGTGGTACAGAGCTGTCAGGCCTCGGCTGTCCTTATAGTCTGGAGATGCACCCAACTCCAACAGAGTCTGAGAAACAGAACAAAGAAATGCTCTTTAATATAAGCTCCCCATACAAAAATAGTTACCTTGCGTGTTTAAGGTGGCAGATAACGCTGCATGAGGAAGAGCCCTTTGTTCACTTCTGCTCAAGAATGAGGGGAAAGGCGAGCTTTTTGCCACTGCTGGTAGACCTGTATGATAGCATGCTTCGATATACCTGCACATTCAGCTACTTCCTTCACACTGTGCCCAAATGCCATCATTCCTTATTTCCAATCATTAACATCTGCTTTGCGACCCTTTTCCCCTGCACTGTAGCACCCCTTCTGAAACTCGTCCCACACTAAAGGTATTTACAGCAATCTGATCATCCTTGTGCAAAAATATCTGCAGGAGCCTGAAGTTACTACCACCACACGCACCACGCACCACACGTTACTACCACCACACGCAAGGTGACAACTGTTTTGCCTGGAGAGCTTTTAAATACGCAGATAAGCCAAAACATTATGCCTGTGTGCCTTAAAAACTGCTCCCTCTACAGACATCTGAGGGCTGTATCTGTAGTATCTGGTACAAGATGTTCCAGCAGATCCTATGGATGGATGGATGGATGGATGGATACTTTATTAAACCCCACTGGGCCCCACTGGGAAGAGTTGAAAAGCCTGATGACTCTCTAAACAAAGGATCTCCTAAGTCTGTCTGTAGAGCAGCTCTGTGACAGCAACCTGCCACTGAACTTGCTCCTTTGGTCCATAGTGATAGTGTGCGGTGGGTGACCATCATCCATGGCGGAGAGCAGTTTGTGAAGTGTCCTCCTCTCTGCCACCTTAACCACAGAGTCCAGTTTCACACCAACCACTGACCCAGCACATCTGACCAGCCTGTCGAGTCGCAGCTCGTCTTTCTTTTTCCTGCTTCCTCCCCAGCACATAACTGCACAGAAAAGAGAGCTGGACACCACAGTCTGATAGAATATCTGCAGGAGCTTCCTACAGATGTTGAAGGTCCACAGCCTCCTCAGAAAATAGAGCCTGTACAGGATGCCGGCGTTGGCTGACCAGTTCAACCTTTCATCCATGTGCAGTCCAAAATACCTGTAGGTTTTAACCATCTTCACATCATCTCCTTTGCCTTGGAGGTGTTCAAGAGCAGGTTGTTCCTACAGCACAATGCCACAAAGTCCTTCCACAATCTGTCTGTACTCTGCCTCCTGCCCTCCCCTGAAGTCTGAGGTGTACAGTGTGAAGAGGCAAGGGGAAAGTACAGTCCTCTGAGGTGAGAGGTGGTGTAGAAGCAGGCGTTTCAGTGTCTTAATGACATGTGATGTCAGCGCGACCGGCCTGAAGTCATTGAGTTCACTGGGTCGCCCCTTCTTGGGTACTGGAACCAGGCATGATGTCTTCCACAGTGTGAGGACCCTACCCAAGCGCAGACTCAGGTTGAAGATGTGCTCTAGGGGAGCTCCCAGCTCAGTGGCAAGGGACTTCAGCAGTCTGGGACACACTCTGTCTGGTCCAACTGCCTTCCTTGTGTGGAGTCTCCTCAGCTCACCTCCCACCTGGTCTGCAGTGAAGGTGTGCAGAGGGGAGAAGCGGGAAGCTTCAGTGGTGCTGCAGATCAGGTAAAAGGAGCACTTCCACCCGGTCTCCCACGTGATGGAGAAGGTAACAGGAATCATCGGACCAGACCACATTCCTCCATCACTCCAAGGTTCTGATGTACAGGGGTCAACATGCACATTCTGACCGATCTACAGCTATGTAGCGCCATACACAGCAGAGAGCGCTGCATTGAGTGTTATGACATGTTCCTCCAATAAACAGCATTACATACTTTTGTGCCACAATAGTCCTTCTGTCGCCTCAGACCCTTGCTGATCGGGAGCTCCTTGCAAGCTTTGGAGCCGTTTGGGAAATGTTCCGACCCAGATGTCTGGACATAGCGATCAAATGCATCAAAGTGTCTCAGGTCTTCACGTTGCCCATTTCTCCACATCCAACACATCAACTACGAGAACCAAATGTTCTGTACCGTGTAACAGTAAAGCCAGACCTTCATATACAGCACTGTTAACACACCATCAGCACTAGATTACCTTCCCCTTAATGTTTTTGGCCCTTTGGTGTGCGGATATATAACATAACATACATACATACAGTGGGGAAAAAAGTATTTAGTCAGTCACCAATTGTGCAAGTTCTCCCACTGAAAAAGATGAGAGAGGCCTGTAATTGACATCATAGGTAGACCTCAACTATGAGAGACAAAATGAGAAAAAAAAACAGAAAATCACATCTGATTTTTAAAGAATCTATTTGCAAATAATGGTGGAAAATAAGTATTTGGTATATCCTTTGTTGGCAATGACAGAGGTCAAACGTTTTCTGTAAGTCTTCACAAGGTTGGCACACACCGTTGCTGGTATGTTGGCCCATTCCTCCATGCAGATCTCCTCTAGAGAAGTGATGTTTTGGGGCTGTCGGCGGGCAACACAGACTTTCAACTCCCTCCAAAGGTTTCCTATGGGGTTGAGATCTGGAGACTGGCTAGGCCACTCCAGGACCTTGAAATGCTTCTTACGAAGCCACTCCTATGTTGCCCTGGCAGTGTGCTTGGGATCATTGTCATGCTGAAAGACCCAGCCACGATTCATCTTCAATGCCCTTGCTGATGGAAGGAGGTTTGCACTCAAAATCTCACAATACATGGCCCCATTCATTCTTTCATGTACACGGACCAGTCGTCCTAGTCCCTTTGCAGAGAAACAGCCCCAAAGCATGATGTTGCCACCCCCATGCTTCACAGTTGGTATGATGTTCTTTGGATGCAACTCAGCATTCACTCTCCTCCAAACAGTTCTACTTTGGTTTCATCTGACCATAAGACATTCTCCCATTCTTCCGGAACATCCAAATGCTCTCTAGCAAACTTCAGACGTGCCCGGATATGTACTGGCTTAAGCAGGGGAACACGTCTGGCACTGTAAGATCTGAGTCCCTGGCGGCGTAGTGTGTTACTGACATTAGCCTTTGTAACGTTGGTCCCAGCTTTCTGCAGGTCATTCTCTAGATCCCCTGTGTGGTTCTGGGATTTTTGCTCACCGTTCTTGTGATCATTTTGACCCCACGGGCTGAGATCTTGCATGGAGCCCCTGATCGAGGGAGATTAGCAGTGGTCTTGTAGGTCTCCCATTTTCTGATTATTGCTCCCACAGTAGATTTCTTCACACCAAGCTGCTTGCCTATTGCAGATTCAGTCTTCCCAGCCTGGTGCAGGTCTAAAATTTTGTTTCTGGTGTCCTTCGACAGCTCTTTGGTCTTCACTATAGTGGAGTTTGGAGTGTGACTGTTTGAGGTTGTGGGCAGGTGTCTTTTTTACTGTTAACGAGTTCAAACAGGTGCCATTAATACAGGTAATGAGTGGAGGACAAAGAAGCCTCTTAAAGAAGAAGTTACAGGTCTGTTACAGCCAGAAATCTTGCTTGTTTGTAGGTGACCAAATACTTATTTTCCACCATTATTTGCAAATAAATTCTTTAAAAATCAGACAACGTGATTTTCAGATTTTTTTTCTCATTTTTTCTCTCATAGTTGAAGTCTACCTATGATGTCAATTACAGGCCTCTCTCATTTTTTTTAAGTGGGAGAACTTGCACAATTGGTGACTGACTAAATACTTTTTTCCCCACTGTATAAGATGACGTTTGATGGAAGATAACATATATGACATATATAACGTAATATAATGAGACAATATTTCTAAAGGCCACCAGCAAATATAATACAACAAACAAACCACTTCATCTTATACCTGTTTTTCCAGTACACCATCTAACCTCTTTCTCTCTATATCGATCTGTCTCTCACTGCCACTCTCACAGTTCTCTCTCTCCATGTACCGTTAGTGTGGTGCTGTTTTTGGATCGAGCTGCTTTGTGCAGAGCAGTCATGCCGTCTTTCGCTCTGAAGTCCAGATGAGCTCCTCCATTCTTTAACACTTTAATCATCTCCACCGCATTTTCCAGGTGAGCTGCAAACGTCAGAGGAGTCTCTGCAGATCAAACACAAACACAAACATTGCCCCATATGTATTACATATATGTAAGTGTATCTATGTGTAATAATACAATTAACACCACCTACTGGTTTCTACACTCATTGTTCATTTGATCGGTTCCACTGGCCATATAGGAGCTATGTGGTTTCTGTTTCTCTGCAACCTTTGTTAGCCTCCTGTCACCCTGTTCTTCAATGTTCAGAACCCCACAGGACCACCACAGAGCAGGTATTATTTGGGTGGTCATTTATTCTCTGCATTGCAGTGACACTGACGTGGTGGTGGAGGTGTGTTAGTGTGTGTTGAGCTGGTACTCAGCAGTGCTGCTGGAGTTTTTAAACACCGCAGTGTTCCTGCTGGACTCAGAATACTCCCCCAACCAGAAATATCCAGCCATATCCATATGCAGGCGTCCTGTGGCCAATGATGAAGGAATGGAGGACGACCAAAACAAACTGTTTAGATGAGATGAACAGATGACAGTGAGTGGACACAGTGTTTATAAATTCCAGCAGCTCTGCTCTGTCTGATCCACTCGTACCAGCTCAACACACACTACTAACACTCCACCACCATGTCAGTGTCACTGCATTGCTGAGAATGACCCAAATACTACCTGCTCTGTGGTGGTCCTGTTAGGGTCCTGAGCACTGAAGAACAGGGTAAAAGGAGGCTAACAAAGTATACAGAGAAACAGATGGCCCATATGTAGTATATATTTGTAAGTATATGCATGTAGTATTAATACTGTATATTGCATATGTAGTATACATTTGTAAGTATGTGCATGTAATATTAATACTGTATATTCCATCTCTAGTACATATTTGTAAGAATATGTATGTACTATAACTACTGTATAGCCCATATGTAGTATATATTTGTAAGTATATGCATGTCATATTAATACTGTATAGTCCATATGTAGTATATATTTTTATGTATATGCATGTAATATTAATACTGTATATCCCATATGTAGCATCTATTTGTAAGTACATGCATGTATCAATAATACTGTATATTCCATAAGCAGTATATATTGTAAGAATACGTAAGTACTGTATATCCTGTATGTAGTATCTATTTGTTAGTATACATATGTAATGATATTGAATATCCCATATGTAGTATATATTTGGTATATGCATGTAATATTAAATATATGCATGCAATATTAATACTGTATGTTCCATATGAAGTATACAGCTGTAAGTATAAGCATGTAATATTAATACTGTATATTCTATATATAGTATATATTTGTAAGAATATGCATGTCATATTAATACTGTATAGTCCATATATAGTATATATTTTTAGGTATATGCATGTAATATTAATACTGTATATCCCATGTGTAATATCTATTTGTAAGTATACATATGAGCTTATTTTTGAAACGGTCAGTGTCACACATTTCAATCTAATAATCCTGTTTAATACACATCAGGACTATTAAAGACAGACAATAGCACATATATTTACAGAAGAGGTTTTGTAGTTTACAGTGCACTCACTGTTATTCTTCAGTGGGACGCTTTAAGAGCGTTTTATCCTCTTTTCTGTTCTTAGGTGGCACTTTACTTTGTATCTGTCAGATTAGACTGATTTTAGCTAACTGGCTGAGCTCTGAGTGGGCAGAGACAGTCAATTATCTCTGAATAGCGAGTGAATCTCTCACTGCGGAAATAACCTGTTATTACAGGAGCCTTTTGGCAGAAAACAGCCTCAGATACCTGCTCTGCCATTCACTCTGTAATGAATCAACAGGTAAATCACAGCCTTGACAGCTCTTAACTTCTGAAATCAACTTAGTATGTGTGTGCGTGTGTGTGTTTGTGTGTGAACAAGGATGAATGAAGTGAGCTGGAGTGTGGATCTAGCTGGAGCTGGATGTATTAGATGTTTTATAAAACATTATAAGACATTTTATTAAATGCAATTTATGAAATAATTCGGGTTAACTATTAAACTATAACTATTAAACTGCTTTATATAGACTTCTGTTCATATTGAACCGAAAGGTATATACAGTGAGGAAAATAAGTATTTGAACACCCTGCGACTTTGCAAGTTCTTCCACTTAGAAATCATGGAGGGGTCTGAAATTTTCATCTTAGGTGCATGTCCACTGTGAGAGACATAATCTAAAAAAAAGAAATCCAGAAATCACAATGTATTATTTTTTAATAATTTATTTGTGTGTTACTGCTGCAAATAAGTATTTGAACACCTGTGAAAATCAATGTTAATATTTGGTACAGTAGCCTTTGTTTGCAATTACAGAGGTCAAACATTTCCTGTATTTTTTCACCAGGTTTGCACACACTGCAGCAGGGATTTTGGCCCATTCCTCCACACAGATCTTCTCCAGATCAGCCAGGTTTCTGGGCTGTCGCTGAGATATAATACAAGTTTGAGCTCCCTCATTTTCTATAGGGTTTAGGTCTGGAGACTGGCTAGGCCACTCCAGAACCTTGATATGCTTCTTACGGAGCCACTCCATGGTTATTCTGGCTGTGTGCTTTGGGTCATTGTCATGTTGAAAGACCCAGCCACGACCCATCTTCAGTGCTCTAACTGAGGGAGAGAGATTGTTCCCCAAAATCTCACAATACATGGCCCCAGTCATCCTCTCCTTAATACAGTGCAGTTGTCCTGTCCCATGTGCAGAAAAACACCCCCAAAGCATGATGCTTCCACCCCCATGCTTCACAGTAGGGATGGTGTTTTTGGGATGGTACTTCGTCCTCCAAACATGGCGAGTGGAATTAGGACCAAAAAGTTCTATGAAGTCTTAGTGTATTACCCACAGTAACCTTGGAAACAGTGGTGCCAGCTCTCTTCAGGTCATTGACCAGCTCCTCCCGTGTAGTTCTGGACTGATTCCTCACCTTTCTTACGATCATTGATACGCCACGAGTTGAGATCTTGCATGGAGCCCCAGTCCGAGGGAGATTGACATTCATGTTTAGCTTCTTCCATTTTCTAATAATTGCTCCAACAGTTGATGTTTTTTCACCAAGCTGCTTAGCAATTGCCCCGTAGCCCTTTCCAGCCTAGTCTACAATTTTGTCTCTGATGTCTTTGGACAGCTCTTTAGTCTTAGCCATGTTAGTAGTTGTAGTCTTACTGATTGTGTGGGTGGACAGGTGTCTGCATGCAGCTAATGACCTCAAACAGGTGCTTCTCATTTAGAAGAATAAGTGGAGTGGAGGTGGACTTTTTAGAGGCAGACTAACAGGTCTGTGAGGGCCAGAATTTTTGCTGATTGGCAGGTGTTCAAATACTTATTTGCAGCAGTAACACACAAATAAATTATTAAAAAATCATACATTGTGATTTCCGGATTTCTTTTTTTTAGATTATGTCTCTCACAGTGGACATGCACCTAAGATGAAAATTTCAGACCCATGATTTCTAAGTGGGGGAACTTGCAAAGTCGCAGGGTGTTCAAATACTTATTTTCCTCACTGTATGGAAAGCCAACCTAAACTACTTGTATATTTGAATTTAATGATCAATAAAACATATGAATTTTAATGACATTCAATGACAATCCCTAGATGACAATATTTATCACTGTTGTATCATGGATACGGTCAGTGCTTAAACAACTGACTAACTGCATGTTTCGTTATAGAGAGTGTAATTAGCCCTGTTTAATTGGACGTATTTTACAACTTCTTTTAATAAAAATGACATAAAAATGTATTAAGATTTTGATTAAATTGAATGCCTGAATGGGTGGGTCGGGGGAGCATTCCACCAACCTAGAGACAGAAAACACAGTTATATCCCGGTCACCGCGGATCAAACCTGTAACCACCTAAAGCCTGGATTGCTTTTTAAAAGAGGCGCTATACAGTGCTACCAATCAGACTTAAGATTGTTAGCATATATGAGTCTCACAGGAACGAAAACAGACACACTGCAAGAATTAAATGGTGATTAAAAAATGATAATAAATCTTAGGTGTTTTTGCTTCATAAGTCCACACAAAAATCAGATGTGTCTCTCAAAGTATGAAATTAGACATAAGGACATTTAGTGCATGTGCCCTTTAACACTGCTAATGCTCAATCTTAGCTTTAGCTTTCTAGGCTAAGCATGCTAAATGGTCTAAACGGTACACATAGAACAACATTAGTCAATTTTAGGACATAATGCATTTAAATAGTACAGTTTTCATTAACATAGAAAGAATATATTGTAGAGTAAAACACTCTACAGGTCTTTGCTACCTAGTGCAGCTAATATGAGATAGCTAGCTGTTGTGCTGTCCATAAAAAAAAAAAAAGAAACTATCTAATGTGTTTTATGACATGTAGTATTGATAATTACATTCATACTTACTGCTGTGTAAATGAACACATTAGCAGGCCTGGCTCTAGCTAATGAGCTAATGTGTTCATTTACACAGCATTACATGGAACCAGAGAACTGTTAACTTTCAATACTGTCAATATTATAGTCCTCTCTAACATTCTGACATTATCTTTTACTCTTACCACTCACACACAAACACACACAAACAAACGCACATACACCCTATGAAACTCCAACACTATAGCCCCTGTACTGTAGAAAAATCTATGTGATCGACTGTGTTAAAGGCCAGACTGGTCTGAAATAGGGCATGTCTGTGATTGATGAAAGAAACTAAAGCCTAACAGGCAGGAGAACCATAAACCAAGATAAAGTAAGAAAAAGTGGCATTGATTGTATATAAACAGGCCAATGTCAGCCTTATCCTATATACAACTGTAGTATCTTACCATTTCTTCTATTAAATATTTCTACTTATGATAACTGTGCAATTTTATGAACATTTATTTTTCAAGGTCTTTATATACCTTAAAATTAACCAGGCTGTGACGTGAAGACTGAGCTATGTAAATGCGCTGAGAGATGTCTGTGAGTAGTCAGGGCTGAAATGCTCCCTACAATCTTTTATAGACAGACATGTGTACATGTGCTGATTTTTGTGACCTCACCAAAATAATACATTTAAGCAAGCTGCTTTCAAAGAAGGCTGACATATTCAAATAAGCTTAATTTTATATAAAAAGAATATGACTTTGGCATGAGTGGATGGGGCTAAACTGCTGCAGGTTGATATGATATGTGCAAATGTCCTACATTTTGTGACATCACAAAAACAATGATTTTTTTGCAGCTTAGTGTACATAAACTAACTGTTTGGCCCGGGGAGTGAATGCAAGGCATTGAAACGTCTCGAGTTCTCTAATGTGTGTGTGTGTGTGTTCTGCCATACCCCCTGTTTCTGTGTCGTGGTAGTTGGCGTCCAGCCCTCGGTCCAACATTTTGGAGATTTTCTCTACCTGGTTATTTTGGATATAATCCATAAACTTCCTCAGATTGGCCTAAAGAGAGAGAAAGTGAGAGAGAGAGAGAGAGAGAGAGAGAGGGAATGTGAATGTGTCTGCAGTGAGAGAGAGGAAGGTTTCCTGTGTGTTTTCCAGGACAGTTATAAATAGGTAACAGAGCAGCTCCCTGAACACGAGCACAAAAAAGGAGAAGAGGAATGAGGAGGAAGAGAAGTAAGCAGATGAAGGTCAGAAGAGAAAGAGAAAAAGGATGGGCAGAAATATTACCATAGTGACCACAGACCAGTGGTCATACAGCTCACACATGCAGATAAATGCATTGGCTCCCAGTTAAATCCCGTATTGACTTTAAAATTCTTCTATTAACATACAAAGCCCTACATGGCCTCGCTCCTGTGTACCTGCGAGATCTTATTACATATTATGAACCATCAAGAATACTTTGATCTCAGGGTGTTGGCTTCTTAGTAGTTCCCAAATTTCAGAAAACCACAGCAGGGGGAAGAGCCTGCTAAAGGTTGTAGGTCCAGGGGTTCGCGGACACAGGGATTTGTAGTACACTGAGATGCTGAAGCTGTCATCTCGCTGCCAGCAAGCGATCACTCAGGTTTGTGGACGGTGGGGCAGATGGACGCTAGCATTTCAGGGTGCTCCTGTGTCTGTGTTACCTTCTGGCTCTCTCCTGTTAATTAGGCTCTTATATTCAGACCTGCCGGAGTCATCAGACACACTCTAATACTGCTCAACATTCTTGGCTCTCTATAAATCTATTCAGAACTAACTCTGTCTCTTTACCTTCTCCGAGTAAATAGTTACCCACTCATCCAGCCCTACCTGCTTTAAGACTGATTGCTTGGGTCCCCTCTACCTGCGTCAGACCAGCTACCACCCTCTTACCACTGCTACCTGTCTAATGACCATGTTAAATGGACTCTTAACTATCTGCCACTATTAATATTACCACTATTAACTCTCATTACTCTCATTACTCTTACCATCACTGCCATGACTACATTAAATTATACTATTCCATGATTATTATATTATGATTAAGAATATGTTGCACACCTTAGCAGTTCAACAGGTTAAGTGGTTTGGTGACTTTTATCAATCATTTGTAAACAGTCTAACTGACCAGAGGAGGATAGGTCGCCCTTGTGAGTCTTGGGTCCTCTCAAGGTTTGGCTTGCTCACTGGGTCTCTTAGGTTTTCGTGTCTTTGTGTGTTGTTGATTTCTTGTCTTTGTACTAATTACTGATTGTGTAAAGCTGCTTTGTGACAACAACAGTTGAAAAAAGCACTATACAAATAAATTGGATTTGATAAATCGATCAACCAATAAGGCAATAAATCAATGGTTAATTTAAAAGGATATATGGATTTTTACAGAAACACACAAACAAATGGCACAAAGGCACATTTATATCAGAGTGAAGAACAGAAAATACACACACACACATACATATATAAGACTCAATGGGGAGAAAAAAATATAAAAGTAGTGGGCGCACACACACACACACACACACACACCACTGCTTTGGTTGGGTTGAGTTGGGTGTTTTACAGAAGGAAAGCCACCAAGCTATGTTGAATGATCATAGGTCTCTTTAATGTGAGTCCTACATCTAGGTCCTTTTTTAAGTGAATTAATCTACACAATATCAGGCATCAGGTTTTAATGTTATGGCTGTTCAGTGTATATGGTATTCTGTACATGTGTATGTTTACTGTATCTTCCTTATAATTTTAATATTAGAGTCCTCAGTAGTCCCTATCTCTGGCATGATCTCCACAGGCAGGCAGTTTAAATTTGACATCACTCTCTCTTTTATATCATGTGTGTGTGTGCGTGTATGCATGTGTATGAGAATTGATGTATGATGTGTATGATGGAGCTCAGGCTGAGACGGAGGTGAGAAGTTTAGGAGAGAGGAATCCCAGACACCTGAGGACAGGTGTGTGGAGTATGTGAGAGTGAGTTAAAGAGGAAAACTGCCCCTCAATAATTCACACAGCAATCTGAACCCTGCTCCTCCATCAGCCTCCACTGACCCAACAACCAAATGACCCACTGGGCAAACGGCCCAAGACAGAACCCACACTGCTCACAAACACGCAGTGTTGACTGTGATGTGTTCTGGCTCAACACCACATTATATTTTCACAGACTCTGTACTATGTAAACCTGCGGCCAACAATGCAGCATGCTCACATGCTCAGGAGGCACTACTCTGCCTACTTCTGTATGATGCATGCTCACTCAGCAACAAAATGGACGAGCTGAAACTGCTGGTTAGAACGTCAAAGGACTTCACTTCTAGATCTGTCTTCTGCTTCAGTGAAATGTGCTTAAATGAGACTACTCCTGACGCTGCTGTGGAGCTGCCTGGCATCTCCCTGCACAGAGCGGACCACGACCCCGCTCTCAGTTGGAAAACCAAAGGCGGAAGAGTGTGTTCTTACATTAACCACAGATGATGCAGTGATGTAATCGTTCTGGGCAGATCGTGCTCTTCTGAACTGGAAACTCTCGTCATCAGCTGCAAGCCATTCTACTCACCTAATGGATCTCTGGTAGGGTCTATGCCCATGTCTATCCCCTCCACTGGCAAATGCCAACTTAGCTCAACAACAGCTGGCTGACCAGACTTTGAACAGGGACACTCAGACTCTCCTATCAACATCCTATCAAGTGTTGATTTGCCAAAACATAAACAACTGACCAGCTGCCCCACCAAAGAAGGCAAAACACTTGACCACTGCTACAGGGATGCAACTTTGATCACCCCCTCATCTACCTAATCCCTTCATACACTGTTAAAAGTATAAGATATTTGAGGAACTTCTGGTTTGGAGGTACTTCACAGCTTCTTTCCTTCAGATAATCAAGAACAGCAACTTTCTCATTGCCATAGACACCACTGTTGTTCAGTATTCTTCTGATGATTAACCTTAACATTAGCCGATGTGAGACTTGCTTGGAGGTTACCTTGGGATTTCCTTGTGACCTTGCAGACTATTACACAACCTACACTCTTTGTTGGTCGGCTACTCCTGAGGAGGGTAATTATAGTCTTGAATTTTCTTCATTTGTACAAAGTATGGGACTGTGGATTGGTGGAGTCCTCTGGAGGTCCTCAGAAATCTTTTTTGCTCATTCCATGACACACTTTCACAAATGTGTTGTGATGATCAGACATTGAAAGATTCCTGCTCTTTAAATAAAACAGGCTACCCGTTCACACACCTAACTCTAATTTTACCTACCAAATTTTCTGATAATCCTAAATGTTCACATACTATGGAATATTGGATTACAATACAATACATAAATGAAGTATTTTGAATAATTATGAATGAAATTCTTTTGAGCCTTATTTGTTTGATTTGATTCTTCTTAGCTATTTTTAGACTATAAATCTGATCAACATCTAAAGGCTTCACTAACATTCAAACACCACTGAAGGTAAAACAAAATATATACAAATAGTATAGTAAAGTCAAATATAAAAAGTAAAATATTTAGTATGCATAAACTGTACACTATACAGTGAGTCCAAGAAGTATTTGATCCCTTGCTGATTTTCTTTGTTTGCCCACTAATAAAGACACTATCCTTCTGCACTTTTAATGGTAGATATATTCTAACATGGAGAGACAGAATATCAAGACAAAAATCCAGAATATAATTTTAAAGAATATATTTTAATTAATTTGTATTTCAATGAGGAAAATAAGTATTTGATCCCTCTTGCCAAACACACTCAATACTTAGTGGCAAAGCCTTTGTTTGCAAGCACAGCGGTGAGACGTTTGTTGTAGTTAACCACAAGTTTAGCACACACACCAGGGGGAATTTTGGCCCACTCTTCTTTGCAGATCCTCTCTAAATCATGAAGGTTGGTGGGCTGTCGCTTGGCAACTCTGACCTTCAGCTCCCTCCATAGATTTTCGATCGGATTGAGGTCTGGCGACTGGCTGGGCCACTCCATGACCTTAATGTGATTTTTCTTGAGCCAATCCTTTGTTGCCTTTGCTGTATGTTTAGGGTCGTTATCATGTTGGAAGACCCAACCACGGCCCATTTTCAGATCCCTGGCAGAGGGGAGGAGGTTGTCCCTCAGGATTGTGCGGTACATGGCTCCATCCATCTTCCCAGTGATGCGGTGAAGTAGCCCTGTACCCTTGGCAGAGAAACACCCCCAAAACATTATGCTTCCACCTCCATGCTTGACGGTGGGCACAGTGTTCTTGGGGTCATAGGCAGCATTTTTCTTCCTCCACACATGGCGGGTGGAGTTGAGGCCAAAAAGTTCAATTTTGGTCTCGTCTGACCACAAAACCTTCTCCCAATAACTTGGTTCATCTTTCAAATGATCATTGGCATACTTGAGGCGCGCCTCCACATGTGCTCTCTTCAGCAGGGGTACCTTTCGGGCACTGCAGGATGTGAATCCATTGTTGCGCAAAGTGTTGCCAATTGTTTCCTTGCAAACTGTGGTCCCAGCTGCCTTCAGGTCATTTGCTAACTCCTGCCGAGTGGTTGCAGGACGATTTCTGACTGTTCTCAGCATCATTGCCACCCCACGAGGCGAAATCTTCTTTGGAGCACCGGGCCGAGGTCTGTTGATTGTCATGTTATACTCTTTAAACTTTCTGATAATTGCACCAATAGTTGTTACTTTCACATCCAACACCTTACTAATCTTTTTGTAGCCCATTCCAGCTTTGTGAAGGTCAACAATTCTGACTCTGAGGTCCTGTGACAGCTCTTTGGTTTTACCCATGTTGGAGACTTGAAATCTGTGTGATCTGTCTGATTCTGTGGACAGGTGTTTTTCACACAAGTGATTAGTGAGAACAGGTGGCTTCAGGTCAGGTAACAAGTTGATTGGGAGTGTCTAACTGGTCTGTAAAAGCCAGAACTGCTAATGAATACTAAGGGATCAAATACTTATTTCACTCCATGAAATACAAATCAATTAATATATATTCCTTAGATTTATTTTCTGGATTTTCTTTTTAATATTCTGTCTCTCCATGTAAGAATACATCTACCATTAAAAGTATAGAATGATCATGTCTTTATTGGGCCAACGAAGAAAATCAGCAAGGGATCAAATACTTCTTGGACTCACTGTACATATGTTTGCACAAAGCTATTAACATCAGTTATGAATATACTGATGTCACAGAAAGCTATTTACATATAGCTTTTATATATTTATAGTGATGTTGTGCAGTGTGACTAGGCTGTTACTGCAGTTCTATGTAGTAAAGTGCAGGGTGCAGAGTGTGTTTATGTGGGTGAAGATGAGGTGTGGTGTCCACAGTAGTGCTGTCTGAGGTGAGATGTGTGTGGGGCAATGCAATGATACACTGCTACAGGACCCTGTTCAGGACCCTGATGGCCTGAGGGAAGAAGATGTCTTGTTCTGTGGTTCTGGTCTTCATGCTTCTGTACTTCCTGTTACTTTGCTGTGAGAGCATGCAGTACCTTGGATAGGTGGAGTCCTATACAATCCCCCTGGTCTACCTCAGATAGCAGCTGGTGTATAAACCCAGTAAGTTTGAGCTGATCCCCGTTGAGGTTCCTGCTTGAGGGCAATACAGTTCTCATGCCAGGTGGTGATACAGCCCACCACAATGCTCTCCATGTTGCAGGTAGGGAGCTGATTGGGGTAAACATGAATTGCCTTCATTAGCACAACATCCTCTATGTACCTTCTGATGAATCCTGTGACTGAGTATATGTAATGCTGTTTGATGAATCAAAGAATATCTCCCAGTCCACAGCCTCAAAACTGGAGCACAGAACACTTTCAACTCCCTCCACAAATTTTTAATGGGGTTGAGGTCTGGAGACTGGCTAGGCCACTCCAGGACCTTGAAATGCTTTTTACAGAGCCACTCCTTCATTGCCCAAGTGATGTGTTTGGGATCAAGACCCAGCCATGTTCCATCTCCAATGTTCTCACTGATGGAAGGAGGTTTTGGCTTAAAATTTCACGATACATGGCCCTGTTCATTCTTCCCTTAACACGGATCAGATCCTGTCCCCTTTGCAGAAAAACAGCCCCAAAGCATGATGTTCCCACCCCCATGCTTCACAGTTGGTATAGTGTTCTTGGGATGCAACTTCTTCTTCCTCCAAACACAAGTTAAGTTTTTACCAAAAAGTTTTATTTTGGTTTCATCTGACCTCATGACATTCTCCCAATCCTCTTCTAGATCATCCATATGCTCTCTGGCAAACTTCAGACGGGCCTGGACATGTACTGGCTTAAGCAGGGGGACACGCCTGGCACTGCAGGATTGGAGTCTCTCTCGGTGTTGTGTCTTACTGATGGTAGCCTTTGTTACTCTGGTCCCAGCTCTCTGCAGGTCATTCATCAGGTCCCTCCGTGTAGTTCTAGGATTTTTACTCACCGTTCTCATGATTATTTTGACCCCACGGGATGAGATCTTGCGTGGAGCCCCAGATCGAGGGAGATTATCAATGGTCTTGTATGTCTTCCATTTTCTTACAATTGCTCCCACAGTTAATTTATTCACACCAACCTGCTCTCACTACTCTTCCCAACCTGGTGAAGATCTACAATGTTTTTCCTGGTGTCCTTCGACAGCTCTTTGGTCTTGGCCATGGTTAAGTTTGGAGTCTGACTGTTTGAGGCTGTGGACAGGTGTCTTTTATACAGATAACGAGGTCAAACAGGTGCCATTGATACAGGTTACGAGTGGAGGACAGAAGTGCTTGTTAAAGAAGAAGTTACAGGTCTGTGAGAGACAGAAATCTTGCTTGTGGATGACCAAATACTTATTTTCCACCATAATTTACAAATAAATTCTTTATAAATCCTACAAAGTGATTTCCTGGATTTTTTTCTCATTTTGTCTCTCATAGTTGAAGTGTACCTATGATGAAAATTACAGACCTCTTTCATCTTTCTAAGTAGGAGAACTTGCACAATCAGTGGCTGACTAAATACTTTTTGGCCCCACTGTATATAAATGGTGGCAGCGACAACCCCTCTCTATGTAGCCACACAGGCCTGCTCCACATTGCTTGGGTTGTGATTTCTACTGACATCCAGGTATGAATAAGTCAGTTGTCTTTTAATAGAAAGAGACCTGTGCTCTAAGTTTGTCTGTATGTTTGACAGTAGTATAGTGGGCTGTGTGTCATCTCAGCCTGACGAGGCTCTCCTGCCTCTTTTTCAGCATCTCTTTTGGCGCCATCTTGGAAGTCAAATTCTTGAAAGGCAACTGTGTCTTTTTCTTTACCACTCTCTCATTATGCTTTGACTGGTGAAGAACCCTGGCAACAGTCATCAAATGAGGTATCTCTAAAATCTCAGCTGCTGAAGTTTTTAACTCCTTAAAGTAGTTACAGGTTCAATCACTCATTCTTGTATAGTCCTGCTCAAGGCACATAGTGCCATATTCCTTCCATTTCTTAATGATGGGTGTAAATGAACTTAAGGTGACTTGGAATTTCTTTGTATACATCACCTGACTTATACTTCTCAGAGTGTTCTTCTGTCATCATGGTGGATTTGCAGCCAGGAATACTGATTAATCAGTGACTGGACATGTATCTTTACACAAGATTCACTGCACTTTGGTGCAAATTGTGAGACCACTAGCACCAATTGCTTGGAACTCATTCACTTTAAAGAGAATAAATATTTATGCAATCACACATTTGACATTTCTGCCGCTTAGGTAGAAGGTAGTGTAGCCAGTGTTCCTTTTATTCTGAATTTGTGAACTCTGCTTCTAGCTGGATCTCTAGGAACATTCAGTGCTTTGCTCTCTTTTTGTTGTCATTTTCCATGATTATCTCAAGCTCTCCTGATGTAACTAACGAAGCACTTGATTTGCCACCTGATTTGTAAACGTGTCATCTGATGAGGGCTTCTATTCAGGGGTGGAATAATTCTGAGACTGCAGTTGTCATTATAAGTGGATTTTTGTGTTGAATGTGGAGAAAGCTCCTGTTCTATTAGTTGTGGTGAGATATGTAAATTGTTCTTGTTTGATTGGTTTATTGCAAACAGCTGAATTTGTACATTTTGCTAATAAGCCTAATTCATAATGATGATTAAATCATTTTGACTGCAAATGTATATGTGAATACCCCATAATAGATAGTTATGAGACATATAAAATTCACAATTCGTTAAAAATAACACCACAATACATATCAAAATATGAAATTAATACACAAAAAATGAAAAGTGAATGGTAAAATCATTGATGATTTGAATGATGACTTACAGACTGGCTTTATTTAAAGAGGAAGCCGAGAACCTAAATGACAGAACAACTAACTGACAAGCAACTTCCAGATGTATGTCTCTGAGTGTGTCGCTAAATAATGCTTTTCTATTCCACTGTAGTTGTGAAAATGTACACACACACACACACACACACACACACATACAATTTCTTCAGTGTACTGTCATTCTTAATACAACATCACTGCCTGTGTGTAATCTGATCATAACTGCAAGGGCACAAAGGACACCAATACACACACACACACACACACACACACACACACACACACATACACACCAATAGACCCAAAAAAACAGAAACAAAGAGACGTCGGCCAATAAACAATCTTGATTGAAATGAAAATGACTAATAAACAATCAATCTACAAACAAAATGGTTTAACCATACGAGACGAGCAAGAATGATTGTGTGTGTGTGTTTGGGGGGGGGGCTTTCTTTCTCTGACACACTCTATTTGTCTTTCATACGTTCTGGTACTACCTCCACTCAAAGACAGTAGCTGTGGCCAGGCCTGGTGAGCTACCGTTGGTAAATTGTGAAAACCGAACAGGTGTTGTTTATTGCTTTTGATTTTTCAAATTAGAAATATATATTTTTTAACTTATAGTGGTGATGATCAATTGGGAATGTGTCAAAATCAGATCAGACCCATTTTTGTGTTGCAGGTAGGGAGCTGATTGGGGTAAACATGAAACACTTTCATTAGCACAACATCCTCTTTTCAGATAGGACAGAAAGAGAAAGCTTACCTGTATATTTACATTGTTTCTACAACAAACAGGTTTTGGTTGATAGAGATGCTAGAATTACCGCCCGGAGTGCTGATTAGTTGGCGAGCTGATGCTGGAGTTTTGGCCAGTTACGACACAATGACTTTGTTTGCTGGTAATTACGGCCGGCAGTTAATGTCCTGGCCAGCTTTTGCATAAAACTGTGACTTGTCTTACATGCCTGTATTACCTGTAATACCTGTACAAACCTGAGTTTTCTTCTGCACAACCCAGGATACAGCAGTAAGGTATAGTAATCAGAACTCCAACACGCTCCAAAGTTACAAGCAAAGCAAAAAGAGCTCATTACTTCCTATATGATAACTCCCACTGAATACTGCTAACCCACCTTTGTGTGTAGTTTGGCGATCTGCTTCTCGTCCACATTAGGCTGCTTGTAGACTCTGCTTTTATATCGAAACTGTAACAAAAACACAACAAGTATCTTCCAGGTTTTCTTTCCAATAACTGCATAAAACAAAAAGCAGACGAAGGTATGTGCTGATTTAGGTATGCAGTTTCCACATGCTAACTGGTGGGATATTGGCTTCCATCACTCGTGTATATATAGAGGCAACCAATCCACTCCTTACCTCCAGTGACGGTACCCCTTTGCTAACAGGCTGTGGATATTCCCGGAGGAGTCTTTCTTCATCCAGAAACTTCCCATCGCGGCCATTGCTGGCAGGCTGGAAGAGTCCATAGTTCAGAACGTCCTTCAGGCTCTGGCTCAGCGTGCACAGGATCCGCTGCTTGGCCACCCACACCGTGGCGTCTGGGTTAAACCTCATGCATTTCTGGTGGAATGATGGAACAGCATGTCAGATGACACGAAATGTTTGAGTTTGGCACTTTGTTTAAGTCAAGTCAAGTTCCACCATGGAAACAGTTATAGTGTCACGCCAGGAATGAGTGTTATCTTAACCATGGGACAGAATGTGGTAGAAATACAAATATGCCATGAAAAGGGGTCCAATGTAACCATGGAAATTAGTGCAATATATATATATATATATATATATAAATATATATATATATATATATATATATATATATATATATATATATATATATATAAATATATATATATATATATATATATATATATATATATATATATATATATATATATTGCACTAATTTCCATGGTTACATTGGACCCCTTTTCATGGCATATTTGTATTTCTATTGTATTTCTATTCCATTGTATTGTCCCATGGTTAAGATAACACTCGTTCCTATATATATATATATATATATATATATATATATATATATATATATATAAGGAATAAAAGCTGTGTTACTATGGAATTGTGTAAAACGTAAGTACAGAAGCATCAATACAGAAATACACAGTAATATGAGAATATAGCCCTGGTTTGGAATGACCCCGGCTCATTTTATCAGCTCCACTAACCAGATAGGGGCACTTTGTTATATAATAATTTTAGACTGCAGTCCATCTGTTTCTCAGCATCCCTCATTCTTCAATGGTCAGGACCCCACATGACCACCAAAAAGCAGGTAATATTTGGGTGGTGGGTTATTCTCAACACTGAAGTGGTGGAGGTGTGTTAGTGTGTGTTGCACTGGTATGAGTGGATCACACATTCTGGTGGTGGTCTTGTGGTCAAGGTGGAAGAATGCAGAGAAACAGTCTGTAATTATAGAACTATAAAGCCCTTCTATCTTGTAAGTGGAGATGATATAATGGGCAGGGTTCATTCCATAATATTCTGATTTGAAATATAGAAATATATAGATACAGAAATTTGTGTAATGGAACAATGGAAATGAATGGAAATAAAAGTTGCAGCTTAACCGTGAGTGTAGTATAAACATGGAAAAATTGGGCATAATGTGACTACGGAAATTAGTGTAGCATAACCATGAAGGAAGCTGTAGAATAATGCGTCTAGTGCATCTAGTGTACGCACACAGTGGAACCACGGAAATCTGCATAGTGTAACTATGGAAATGAAAGTAGTGTAACCACAGGAATGAGTGTAGCGCACCTACAGAAATTGGTTCGATGTAACCGTGGAAACAGGTGCAGCATAACCATGTAAATAGGTCTAGTCATGGCCATGGATTTCCACTGTAGCGGAGTAGAGCAGCCAAGGCAGAACCCAATCCGGAGCCAATATTCATAATGAATGGAGACGAAACAATACACAATGCAGAGAGTACACAATGAACTACCTATTACTGAACAACAAATAACACAGAGGACACAATCAACCACCCATTATTCTATTATTAAGCTTGCCTTTGTTTAAATACACACTTTTATAGGAAATTTTAGAGGCAGTCAAAGCACGCACTGTCCCAATAACACTGTGAAGAGCCAGATGACAAACATCCCTCACTTAGCCCCACCACCCTGTTACACTAAATAATACAGGATTAGGTGACATGGACAGTGACATTCTCATGTTATTGCTGCACAGCTGATGATAGCAGAGCATTTGGCACTATACATGTGCATAAGTGTGTGTGTTGGGTGAAGCTTTAATCTTGTTGCTGGCGAGCAGCATGTGTGTGCTGTAGGCAGCAGAAGGCTGGTCAGTCTGAGCAGATGCCTGGCATTTCCTCCTCTGTTACTTAAGGATTCTCCTCCATTAACACACTTTCATTCTGGCCTGTCAAAACAAGCCTCTAAATCCATCAAGGTAAGTGTTTCTAATAAAAGGGCCAATATAGAAGCACAAGGAAGGCTGTTTCTAATAAAGTGGCCAGTAAGTGGAAGCACACGGAGGGGTTTCTAATAGAGTGGCCAGTGAGTGGAAGCACAAGGTAGGTGTTTCCAATAAAGTGGCCAGTGAGTGGAAGCACAAGGTAGGTGTTTCTAATAAAGTGGCCAGTGAGTGGAAGAACAAGGTAGGCTGTTTCTAATAAAGTGGCCAGTAAGTAGAAGCACACGGAGGGGTTTCTAATACAGTGGCCAGTGAGTGGAAGCACAAGGTAGGTGTTTCCAATAAAGTGGCCAGTGAGTGGAAGCACAAGGTAGGTGTTTCAATAAAGTGGCCAGTAAATGGAAGCACATGGAGGGGTTTCTAATAAAGTGGCCAGTAAGTGAAAGTACAAGGAGAGGTTTCTAATAAAGTGGCCAGTAAGTGAAAGCACAAGGTAGGCTGTTTCTAATAAAGTGTCCAGTAAGTGGAAGCACAAGGAGAGGTTTCTAATAAAGTGGCCAGTGAGTGGAAGAACAAGGTAGGTGTTTCCAATAAAACAACCAGTGAGTAGATGCACAAAGTAGGGTGTTTCTAATAAAGTGGCCCGTGAGTAAAAAGCAGGTTTCAAGCACTCCTAGCTTCTTCTGTCCACACAGTAGAAGCTTGCAGCTTGTTTATACATAAAAAGATCAAAACATACAATCGTCATAAGCAGATTATTTAAATGATGCAGAACAGAATGTACGTTATGAAATGTGTGATTAAGGCCTTAACATTCTGTTTCTGTAATGTCTGTAATGTAGTAGGTTATGGACAGTGGATTATGTAATGTTTTTACAGTGGTGGAATCATAAGTTCAAATCTTGTATACACACACTGTAGTGTATCGCCCCAGGAAATGTGTGAATATTCTTATGTGTGAGTGTGTGTGTGTGTGTGTGCGCATGCACGAATGATGGAGCAACTACATATGTTCGTATCTGTTGGACACATTAGCTCATGTGGATGCTTTTACATGCATGGCTAAACACTGTGTCTAACTGTGTGCACCCATATGGAAGGCGTACACTGTGTTAGCTATTCAATAATTCAGGTTATGGACTCGTTTACTGAACGCCTGAATGTCTTTTTAATGTCTGGCACTCCTTTTAATGCACACGGTTTCTATTACTTAACTGCCTGACTTTACATGAGGTATATAAGCAGATTTGACACTTTAAGGGCTTATATCAGGGTAAACCACACTGTTAATTTTTTTACATTAGTGAAATGTATGTTTTAAAATAGTAGTCCATACAGTCCATATATGGAAATGTGATTCATTTTGTGATGTCACAAAAACACACACATACACACACACACACACACATAAAATATAATATGGTGCACTGCACATGCAGTGGCATTGCACTGCAGGCAGTATGTGTGTCGCACAGCTCCAGAGGCCTGGGGCTGTGTATTTGATCCTGTATTTGATCCGGTCGTATAAAACTGCATTCGTGTAGTTGAAAACTAGAGCAAGATGCTGTAGCATCAATATATTCTCTTTAATCAGTACAGAGCACAACTCACCATATAATGCCTTCATAACTGCAAGCTGGTAATAGTTATTAAATGTAAAAAAGTACAGATTTGTGACTTTGCTGTTGGATGATGTAAGGCCTGAACATTTGGCAGGATTGAACACATCATCAGGGAGCTAATAATAGCTTTGGCTGCATCTCAAACCACTCTCCTGTTCCCTCATCTCTTTCCTTTGTTGTATTTCTCAAAGTTCAGCAGGAAATGAGGATAAATTAGATGTAGAGGAACAACATTCATGTATTTGGAGAAATAGGACGCAGTAGTGACCATCATGCCAAACGATCACCTAGAAATGCATTTCCCTTCTGCTAGTCACTTTATAAGAAATCCCTATCTTGCACTTCCACTCACTGTCCACTTTATTAGAAACCCCTATTTTACACATCCACTGTATTAGAAACCCCTACCTTGCATTTCCACTCATTGTCAACTTTATTAGAAACCCCTATCTTTCACTTCCACTCACTGGCCACTTTATTAGAAACTCCTATCTTTCACTTCCACTCACTGTCCACTTTATTAGAAACCCCTACCTTGCATTTTCACTCACTGTCCACTTTATTAGAAACCCCTCCCTTGCACTTCTACTCACTGTCCATTTTATTAGAAACCCCTACCTTGCACATCCACTGTATTAGAAATCCCTACCTTGCACTTTCACTGACTGTCCACTTTATAAGAAACCCCTACCTTGCATTTACACTCACTGACCATTTTATTAGAAATCCCTACCTTGCACTTTCACTCACTGTCCACTTTATTAGAAACCCCTACCTTGCATTTCCACTCATTGTCCACTTTATTAGAAACCCCTATCTTTCACTTCCACTCACTGACCATTTTATTAGAAACCCCTATCTTGCACTTTCACTCACTGTCCACTTTATTAGAAACCCAGACCTTGCATTTCCACTCATTGTCCACTTTAATAGAACCCCCTACCTTGCATTTCCACTCACTGTCCACTTTATTAGAAACCCCTATCTTTCACTTCCATTCACTGACCATTTTATAAGAAACCCCTCTCTTGCACTTTCACTCACTGCCCACTTTAATAGAAACCCCTACCTTGCATTTCCACTCATTGTCCACTTTAATAGAACCCCCTACCTTGCATTTCCACTCACTGTCCATTTTATTAGAAACCCCTATCTTTCACTTTCATTCACTGACCATTTTATTAGAAACCCCTATCTTGCACATCCACTGTATTAGAAAACCCTACCTTGCACTTACACTCACTGTCCACCTTATTAGAAACTTCTACCTTGCAGTTCCACTCACTGTCCACTGTCTTAGAAACCCCTACCTTGAACTTCCACTCACTGGAGAACTTTACTAGAACTCCCTCCCTTGTGCTTTCATCTATATTGCCCTTCCATTTACAAGCCACTCTAACTGAAACACCTTCCTTTTGCTTCTACTTACTGACCACTTTACTAGAAGCATCTTCATTGTGCTTCTCCTTACTGATGGATTTATTATGGTTAAATTTGAAAACCTGAAAATGTTATTTTAGCCAGCGCACTGTAGTTAAGTTCACATTTGAGTTGAGTATTATTTTATATATTTTTATATAATTAAAGTACTGAAATCACCACCTTCAGGTTTATGCAACAAAGCATTTTTACACTGCTGATATTTCTCCACTCTAATGATGTTCGAGCACTTCCTCCACAGCACACTCCAGCTGCTGCTCAGATCAGCTCAGTAGGTGTACATTAGCATCATAAACCACAAACACACACGCACAGACACCCATACACAACTCACCGTCTGCTGCAGGTCAGGAATGACCACCCTGATGACCATTGAGTTGGACTGAATGTCCTCCATGCGGCTCGACGGCCTCTGGGCTGTGGCTTTTATGGTCTCGTAAATGGTTTCCTCTTTGGAGCTGTCAGAGGCAGACTCGTCTGAATAATCGGAAAAACTCTGGGCCATCTCATCCTCGCTGGACGTTGGGCTCCGGGGCATAGTCAGCCGGCCACACTGATTCAGCTGAGGGAAAGAGAAGTATTTAAATAAAGCTGAGCACTGAAGCTTACCCCCCGAACCCAAACCATATTCAATCAGCCAAGACATGTCTGAAAGTTCTGAAAATACCTGCTTTAGTTTTGCACTGGAGCTATAAGGCTGATGTAGCTAACAAGCAATAAAAGGCTTTGTTCACAGTGGTGGTAAATGAGCCAGACATCTGAACCTCTAAAAGCTCCCTCATTCCAAATGGTTATGAATGCGCTGCCTGAGACACTGTTTTACTAGAACTGAGAAGACCTTGGGTCTAAAACATGTTTTTAAAATGGCATGTCAGTAAAATGGTGAAGGGATGCATGCATCAACAGTCCATCCAAAACTCAGAAGACAAGTGTGGGTTCACCGGTGGGTTCAGATAGCAAGGAAAATGGCTATATGCAGGATGCGAGTACGAGTTCCTATTATTTAACCTTTTAATAGTGTCCAACACTGAAGTCACAGAGCTGAGAAGAGTGGACATGTCCAAGCTAAACACTAAACACAAGCCAAAGACCTAACTGCAAACACAAGGTTATGAGAACACCTAAGACAACAAGGAATACCTGAGAAGACAACAAGAGGATTGGGATCCTCAATAGAAAGTACCGCAAGCTCAGACTAGTGTTCTCAGTACTGCTGACTTGGCAAGTTTGACTCGTGAGTACAAACTCCCGAGGATGGGAGGACGGTTTCGGTCACTGCAACTGGAAAAGCAGCGTGGTGCTTAATGCATTCTAGGGTATTTGGCTGTGCCAAGTCTTCACAAGTCACGTCCTGATATAAAGCGGGCAGAACAAGAACACGTGCGTGCATTCGGACTGTACTTGGCTAGATGTGAACCATTAAATGGAACAGTGCTTGGGCTGCAACTGATGGCTGTTCACAAGAACACAGGAACACAAGTACAGACAAGAACAGAGATTGAGAACTGGCCAATGACAGCACCCAAACAGAGCCATGTGTTACAGTGCACAGAGACCAGGAAAAAACAAGGGTAAGATAGAACACCATGTTAAATTTATGAAGAATTTTGAATTGGGTTCATCTCAAACACTATAATGTCCAGTAAATCTCAGTAGAATTTCATTAAGGGATCTTTAACAGGCTTGCTTATGTGGTTTCTGACACTGTAAGTACAGTATAGCTACAGTCAAAGACAAAGACAACTATATACACCATTTGTGACATTTTTTTTGACACAGATGGAATTGGCTTCCGCTTTTATCACATCCGTGCAGCGATACACACCATACACACATACACACCAGTGAAACACACACAGTGGACAGTGACACGTGCCTGGAGCGGTGGGGAGCAGAGAGGGTGAAGGGCCTTGCTTAAGGGCACAACAGTGGCAGCTTGCCGAGCCCAGGTATCAAACCCACAACCCTGTCATCAATAGCTCTGAGCTCTAACCGGTGAGCCACCACTGTCCCACTGACCACAGTCATGGATGGAAACGTCTGTTCTTGTTTCTTCTCACTACCTGCCAGTGAGCTACCACACCATGTGGGAGACTGGGGTTCGATTCCCGGTCTGGGTGACTAAGCTGTACTACACCAATATGAGTTTTTGGGCAAGACTCCAAACACTACATTGGCCCATCTCTGTAATACGAGTAAGCTTGTAAGTTGCTCTGGGTAAGAGCGTCAGCTAAATGGCATAAATGTAAATGTAACATGGCAGTGTAGAACTAAAGAAGCAAATCGGAGACACCAAACATGTCTTGGCATGCATATTCCTTTTTGTACCAAATGATCACTTTAAAGTAAATGGCGGATGTAGCTGTTGACATGTTCACGTGGGTTTGCTGCGCAACACTGGAGGCGCAATTCTGCATCGGGTGTGATAGATACAGCCTGTTTCAGAGACAGACGCATGTCATTTTCATCCCGGCCGCAGATCATTCTTCTGGGACAGGACAGGCGGGAAGGCGTGACGGGCCGTCCAGCAGGGTTAAAGTGGATATCGCCTCGCGGCTAATGAAGTGGCAAAGGCTACATGTGCATTTCCTGCAGCAACACCTGAGACTTCAGCCTGTTCTATTCACTGCAGGCCAGTTTCATTACACTGTCACAGCCCAGGTGGAGCCGCATAAACGCCCTGCTTTATTCAGACAGATATACAGACAGCCACAGACAGACCACCAAATGGGATTTTGAACAGAATCAATTTGTCAAACTGCACTGGTTTATAAACGAATCATTCAGATTGACAGGAAAAAAAATACATTGTTGGTTTCTCCCATCCTACAAATGGTCTGGGAACATTAGAGACCTTCCAGATCTTTAGAGAAGGCCTACTGACTACTGGGAATCAAAAATGCACATCTGTAATTACAGTACAACACATTTTGGGTTCAAAACTAAAGGAACAAGAAACAGCAATCCCATTTAGGATTGGGTGTCTAGGCAGATAACAGCCAAGTGAGCTCTCTCATTGGCCAGTCCTTCAGGAGCTGGACTGAAGCTCTTTTACACCAAATTAACCACCAACCAATCACATTCTGGTTTATAGTTGGTCGTAGGTAAAAACATCACTCTAGTCACTGGCGTGTAAATATAGGCATTTGAAGTGGTCAACGAGTAAAAGCTGAAGTAGGTGTTTCTGATAAAGTGGCCAGTAAGTGAAAGCACAAGGTGATTATTTAATGAAGGTTGTTCTAATGTTAGAATGGCTTCAGAGAGTAGCATTTGTTTGACGCTTCTTAAAAATGACTTCCCTTCATTATAAAATAATAACAACTGCTCGGAAGAATATCCTTGAAAAGCTCAACTCTCTCATCCCTCAGGCTTTAAGGTGATTATCAGCCCTAGAGGCAGCACAGTCAGGGCTGAAGATGGAGCGATTAATTCATCCTGGATCTTCAGTGGCACTGATTAGCCTTGCTCCTGTTTATGAGTTAATTATGCAAAGTCAGGCCCAGCTGACTGTATAGATTAGCTTGTGAGTTAGCATCGCTAGCACTACATTTGCCAGTGTAGAACAGTTCTGTGAAAGAATCAATGGAACATAACCGATCACTGACACCAGATCAGATGTTGCTAACAAACTAGCACTGGATTTAGACCCATCTCTCATCTCATCTCTTTAAACACACATCTTGTATTGCCTGTTGTAATCAGCTCCATTCAACTCCTCTTTACCACAGAAACACTGATACCACGACCCCCTGGTAAAAACAGTTAAGTGGTGCTCCGGTATAGACTGGGTCAAGTTTAAGTGTTTCCCATTTTCCAGCTTCTTGAAACAGTAGAACTGCTGTAGAGCTGAATCCAGTGTGTGGAAATGAGGCACCAGGTTTGCTAAAATCAACAACAGCTGCATAAGAAGCATGAATATTTAGAGCTGCTCACATCCATCAATATTCTGTCCTGGATGGGGTTTAATGAAAACTGGTTACCATGCTGGGGGAGTTTTAGGCAGAACTGGCCCAAGGCATACTTGAATCACGCAGCCGCTTAGGGCTCCAATAAATATCATGATAAAAAATATATATTTAAAAAATAACATTAATTATTAAAATGAAATGGTATTACACAGGTTAAAGCAATTTTTATATATATTTTTTTCATAGTTGGCACACCGATACTAGGTTAATCCATTTCTGCTGTTGGCTGCTGCCACTGTTGGGCAAATGCAGATACGTGCTGCTTGGGTGGTCGATAAAGGCCCCGGCACATCAGCGTATTGCACAATATCTCTCTCCTTATTAAATAATGAAGCATCTGGTGCTGAGGTGTTGGTATTGAGGGGTCCCAAATGAAAATCTGCTTAGGGCCCCATAAAGGCTTGGGCCTGGTTTAGGGGTTATTATATGTCTCCTATATATGTCCATTTGTAAATGTGTATATGGACTGGACGGTATGGCCAAAAATGTGTAATATGTTTAATTTAAAACGTAATAAAACATGGAGAAGGTCAAAGGGGGTATGCAGGCTTTCTGGCTTGACTATATATACATAATATTTCTCACAATTTTTATGTTTATGGACACTGCACTTTAGAAAGAAAGCAACAAAATGTGTTTAACCCCACAAAAAAACCCAAATATGTTCTACCCCAGAAAGAATTGTGTTATTCAATATCACTGTTCTGAAGTCCAGGTGTGTGTGTTCATGGGTGTAGGTGTGTATGGAGAGCGATCAAGAGAGAGAGAGAGATGTGAGCACTAAGAGACAGAGATGTGAGCAGAGAGAAAGAGACAGTGAGATAGAGAGAGAGAGTAAGACAGGTCGAGCCAAAGAGGAGTAGGGGAGTATAGGGGAGTATGTAAATGTGTTGCCTGTTGTGGCATCACAAAAACAATCAAACCACCTGTTTTAGCGGCTCAGTTCCCATATGCAGTATCATATGTATAGTACCACATACCAATGTCATTTAAAAAATAACAAATATTTCGATATGAAAAATGCAGTTTTCCATTACCTGATCCCTTTAACATGTACATGCACCAGTCCACTGCAACACTACTTCACACAACATTTAAACAGGACTGTCCCTATTAACAGTATTACCGAGCCCACTGGGTTCATCTTTCAGCTCAGCACCTTCGTACAGCACAGTAGCAGCTAATGGGGTCCAGGCTGAGGGACAGGCCAGAACTCTTCATGGCCTAGAATTGCAGATTTTGTACAGCAGCACTCAGTACAATGCTGTTTTACAACCTGATGATGCATTTCAAGCTCTGCTACCCTGAGAGGATCTCAGTAGTGTGTGTTTCCAGGACTGTTTATTACCATTATAGACACGCCATTTGGGTTACTGTTCTGAGAAGGACCCAAAAGTGTTGAGAAGTATAACGTATCAGTGTTCTCTCACTGTAATATTCACTGGCCTCCAGTTCACTAATATTCTTGGGTTTGCTGTTACAACCGCCGTCTTCAAATCCCAAGTCATGGCGCGACTGTGACGGTCACTCCAGAATCTTCCAGGACTTCTTCTGAAACCAAGCCTTGGTGGACTTTAAGGGTATGCTAACTTCTGTGGCTTATTTCTGTGTTTTCTAGCAGATTTAGGAGCTTACTTTCCTTGTGCTTTTGGGTCAGCAGAGGTGTACAGGCATGGACTGTGCAAACTGAAAGGTTCTATGCCTGCTGCCACCAAGTCATGCTGCAGATCTTTGAACACTTGCCTCCTCTGGAATTTGGAGGCAGCTGGTGATAGCTTCCTCTTTCCGCCACGTCCAGTAGTGTAGCCAGTGTCCCTTTAACTCTGAACTTGTGAACTCTGCTTCCAGCTGGATCTCTAAGAACATTCAGTGCATTGCTCTCTTTTTGTAGCCTTTTCCTTGTTTGTTCAAGGCAGTGATCTCTTCTCTGAACTTAAAAAAGACTCTCTTGACTTATGAGGGATTCTATTCAGGGGGCTAAATCATTCTGAGACTGACTGCAGTCATCATTTAAAGCGGCATTGTGTGGAATTTTTTTTTTGCTAATAAACCTAATTTGCAATGTTTTTTTTTACTGCAACAGTTCTGACTGCTAGCCTAGCCACTAAGCCATATGCTAATACAAAAAACCAAGCTAGTATTAGCATTTCACATAATCCCACACTAACCACTCCAAAACTATTTAAGTTCCTCCAACCTTCAAAACGCATCATTAGAAGGTGGTTTTCAGGAAGACACATTGTGAACGACAGCTGGAGTTTTCAGGCGCTATCAAAAGGAAAAGCTAAATGGAGTTATGAGGATTTCTTATGGCAGAACCAATTTCTAAAGCACTGTAACACACACCCCAGCTCAGGCTTCAGTGTTCTTAGTCTCCTATTCATCAGTCTTCATCAGTGCCCCTGTCTAACACTGTATCAGCCTTAATAAAGAACTTTATGGGAATATCGGTTCCCTCCGTGCAAAACTCACTCATATTCTTTCTGTAAATGAAGCCCCCTCCTCAGACCTCGTCAGCTCATTCACTCACTCATTCAGGTTCGTAATGACTAAATACATTCAAAAATCACACATTTATATACTTATACCCTGTCTCACCCAGATACCTTCTCCAATTACAGGGAAAATGCAGCAAAAGATGAATTTGGAAATGCTACATGTACAATGATCAGCCATAACATTAAAATCACCAGCTAAAGTAAATAACAGTGATGACATAGTTGGATATTTCAGGCAGCATTTGAACAGTCAGTTCTTGAAGTTGAGGCATTAAAACTAGGACAAATGGGCAAGCATAAGCATCTGAGACACACTGACAAGAACAAACTGTTATGGTTGGTAGATGGCTGGGCCAGAACATCTCCAAAACATCAGGTCAGTACCTACAAAAAGTGCTCCAAGAAAGCACATCTTCAGAGGTCTTGTGGAGGTCATGCCATGAATGGTTAGGAAGGAAAAACGGGTCATTAGCGCCCAGGGCTCATTGATGCTCATGGAGGTCCCACCTCATTTACAACTTACAGGACTCCTGCTGCTAACATCTTGGTTTTCCCTTAGTTTGTACCACAGGACACCTTCAGAGATCTTGTGAAGTTCATGGCTTGAATAGTTAGAGCTCTAAGGAAGGAAAACCAGTGAAATGACAAGAGGGTCATTAGCTGCTAATATCTTGGTTTTCCAGATATCGGAGGACTCCTTCAGAGGTCTTTGGGAGTCCATGCCTTGATATGTCAGAGCTGTTTTGGCAGCCTGGGGTGGTTTTAATGTTTTGGCTGATTGGTGTAATATATATTTATGTTAACTCAAGAACAATTATGAGTATGTGAGACAACTAAAACTGCTCGTAAACATCTACATAGTCTGTGCTGCACATTAACTCTGTTGGTTGGTGTGGATTAAACACAAAATCCTGCTTTTTAAACAGAAGGCAATTGAGCGTTGTTGTGGGAAGGCAAACTAAGACAATAAAACCTGATTAAATCCTCCTCGCTGCTGACAAAAGACGCAGGGGTCTGATTAGCATAATTAACATACAAATGAAATTAGAAGAGATTTGCTGTTATGAAAAATCAAACAAATGAATCACGATGACGCAATGTTTTTTCTTCCTGCCGAGAGTCAGCAGCCTAACACATACGACTGATAATGCAAACTTGTGTACTGTGTGTGATCATGGGTGTGTACAGTCTTAACAGGTTTAAAGTTAAAGACACAGCGACTCTAATTCAGGGCTTTTGGGAGACAAATTAAAAGTGACCAAAAGTGACATATCCCATGGTCTCATAAAATACAGGTCTGAGAATTTCTACTAAGCTAATTTACAGTAATATGCAAAAGTTCAAATTTCATGCACTGTTGGGTGTAAATAAGTCAAATCCTCTACAGAGACACACTTCTGCACATTGTAATACCCAATAACAATTTACTTACTGAACTTATCAGATTGGGAAAACATAAATGTGCCGTACAAAGATGATGCACAGTGAGGCTTATTACTCACTAGGGCGTATTATTTAGTAACTACAGGGATGTCTGTGCAAACTGGTGGGGTTATTCTAGAACACTTCAGGCCCATCAGCGGGCATCAGCGGGCCTAAAGCTTTTTAAGGGGTTAATAAATAGAAATTATAGTAGAAAAAAATCATATTGTGTCAAATTGACTGTCCTGTAGAGTGGGAGCTAAATTCAGTTTCCCATGTTATGGGTCCTTTAATCTGCAATTATAATTATTATAATTAACCTTTATATTATATTTATTATTATAAATATAACCTTTTATTACAATTAACCTTTTTGTCTTTCTCAATGCATTCAAATTATTACACAGCTGCATTTATTAATTTCCTAGTTATTAGTGAATGACAGCCTAGCCCAGCACTGGGTTACTGATCACATGTTTAATACGCACTAAGCTGCCACTGTTGGACCCTTGAGCAAGGTCCTTAGCCCCCTCTGCTTCAGGGGTCACTGTATCATGGCTGACCCTGTGCTCTGAGCTGGGCTATGAGAAGAGACACATTTTGTTGTACTGTACACGTGTTAACTTCTTTTTCATAAGGAACTCTTGGTATCAACTCCAGACATATCTTCTTAATTTGTCAATAAATATTGGGGGAGATATGAGTTCATCAGTCAATCGTCCAAATACTTTTGTGCTGTAAAAAGGAAAGGACTAATAGCAATATTTCAGTGAAACGTCACTAAATGAAAACATTTTGTTGAAGATTTGTAGGTGGTACACAGAGACAAGATTCCAAACATTGTGTCACTGTCCAAATACTTATGAACCTGACAGACACACAAGACAGACAACATTCACCTTTTGCATTGGTATTTGGCCTTTTTTGTGCAGTGAACACTTAGATATACACAGGTTATACACAGATATACACAGGTTAATGGCCTTTGATTAAGTATGTATGCCGTTTAAAATTCATCCTACGGTCTGCGTTTCAAACTGTAATACCGTTATGCAACAAAAATGGCAGAACAGAATTTAGCGTAATTTAGACTCTTCACAAACCGCACAAGTGCTTAGCACTAAAGTGTCACTTATTTGTTTATTATTTAGGCCTATTTTTGTGTTTTCCACACCAAAACTATTTGATGTACACTACTGTTGTTAAATGTGTGTATTAGTAAAACAGTCAAATAAGCCATTGTTAACCTAGAAAGACAGGCGTACTGAAAGTCAATTCATTCACCAGTTTTCATCAGCTTTTTAAAGTTTACTGTGATGCCAAGGGAACTGAAACTGACCAACAGACATTTTAATACTTAAAATGAAATAAAAATGAAATCAATTTACATTGTTTACATACATCAGCTGCTTCATGCAGACTGATTCCTTCATTCCTATTGTGTCATAGTATGGGGCCAAGCAAACCCTATAGTACTTCATTATATACATGTGTATTATGTAGCTTGTATACATATCTATAATTGAAACATTTTCACAATCTATGTGCTCTTGAGAATAGAATAAGCTATAAACCTACATAAAGTCATGCAATAGCTAAATAAATAAGTAAACATACAATAATACAAATTTTGGTTGTACTGACCAGCCCTACCTGACTGTATGTAAGTATAATGACAGTAAAGGTATTAAAGGAGCTTAAAGTTTAAATTCTGCACCCTCCCACAATTTCTCCACCTGTTTCAATCCAACTACCAGTCAGAGCTCATCCATATGTAACTACAACCTGGTAAAGTCCACATTTAAGAGTTAAAGTGTGTGTGTGTGGGGGGGGCTGTTACTGTGCATGTGCATGAGCCTGCACACATAATCGATTACTGCACTCATTAAAACTCTATACTTCTCATCTGACCAAATCAGTTCCACCAGTAATAGCCTCATTGTGGAGGAGAGCGCAGCACTGTTAGTTTATTAGAAATTCTCAAGAGGCTGCTCTGTCTTAATTTCAGCTTTCTGTCCGTATGAAGCCTCCATCATTTCTTCTTCATCATCTCCCTCCGTCCTCTCATTTATCCGGCTGCTCTGAATCCAGTAGTTGAAGAGAGGGACATACTATAGCATGAGCACAGAAAACGAATGCCTATTCTTTACAATAACAAGATCTGTGTGTGTGTGTGTGTGTGTGTGTGTGTGTGTGTGTGTGTGTGTGTGTGTGTGTGTGCGTTTTTGTAAACGTTCAGGTTAATAATTAGCAGAGAACAATAGAACGAACCCACAGAAACGATGCAACACTTTTAAAACATGTATTTCATATATTGCAGGACCTATATATTAAAGAATCTGCTAACATCTAAGGTCAGACCTGTTTTGGCAGCCTGATGGGGACCTATACAACCTTAATGTTATGGCTTATCAGTGCTTAATGATGTTAAATCAGGTGAGCTGGTGATGGAATTGAACACATCTGCACACTGGCTGGGGGCGTGCAGGAGAAACCTGGAACTAAGCTTAGTTCTTCACACTAGCTCACAATATCTCACCTACTTTAAAAAAAAAAAGACATTCTTACTTTTTACTGTATTTATGTTCCCCTGCAAGTTTTTACAGTAATAACTCTCTTATTGCTGAGAGAAATGCTTTTAAATAATGCGATTAGGTGCCTAAAACAGCAGCACGGTACTGTGTATATTAGCAAACCTAGAATGTAATGTTTTTCAAGAACAGATCAATGTTGACATTTTCTGAAGACTTCTAAAAAACTAATAAAAACAGTAACAAATAAACTCCACTCTCTAATGCTCAACAAAATGTCAAGACTGAAATCTCAGCACAGACAATATGGCATCTGTGTTTTCCCCGAAACAGACTACAGTACAAGTCAAATCAAAAGTGACTGAATGTAAAATCACATTGGTCGTCATATTCCTAACAGCATAACGAAACAGAAAAGTGATTATCCACATTTTTTTCAATAAGAAAAAAAAAAACAAGCGAGTCTAGTTTTGCCTGGACCACCAGTGGCTGCATAGAATAATGACATTTCAACAATGGGGAGTCTGGGACCACAATATATGGTCTTTATTATGAAAAAGGTGCTGTGGCATGAAATTACATATATTATGTTTCATGTGCCTGGTAAAGGACTTTGATCCAAAGTGTGGTGCTCTGTATCAATGTCCTTGTTAACAAAAGATTTCTATATGTGAAATTGTGGTTAATAACTGTATCACAGCGGTAGCGTTGTTGGACAAGGCCAGTAGCTGGTGTGCTATCACTGTGGTAGCAATGTTGGACAGGGCTGCTAGCCGGTGTGCTATCACCATGGTAGCAATGTTGGACAAGGCCAGCAGCCGGTGTGTTATCACTCTGGTAGCAAAGTTGGACAAGGCCAGTGGCTGGTCTGCAATTTCCACGGTAGCCATGTTGGACAAGGCCAGTAGCTGCTGTGCTATTTCCATAGTAGCAATGTTGGACAAGGCCAGTGGCCGGTGTGCTATTTCCATAGTAGCAATGTTGGACAAGGCCAGTAGCTGCTGTGCTATTTCCATGGTAACAATGTTGGACAAGGCCAGTGGCCGGTGTGCTATTTCCATAGTAGCAATGTTGGACAAGGCCAGTAGCTGGTGTGCTATTTCCATAGTAGCAATGTTGGACAAGGCCAGTGGCTGGTGTGCTATTTCCATGGTAGCAATGTTGGACAAGGCCAGTGGCCGGTGTGCTATTTCCATAGTAGCAATGTTGGACAAGGCCAGTGGCTGGTGTGCTATTTCCATGGTAGCAATGTTGGACAAGGCCAGTGGCTGGTGTGCTATTTCCATGGTAGCAATGTTGGACAAGGCCAGTAGCTGGTGTGCTATCACTGTGGTAGCAATGTTGGACAAGGCCAGTAGCTGGTGTGTTATCACTCTGGTAGCAATGTTGGACAAGGCAGCTAGCCTGTGTGCTATTTTCACGGTAGCAATGTTGGACAAGGCCAGTAGCTGGTATGCTATTACTGTGGCAGCAATGTTGGACAAGACTGCTAGCCGTTGTGCTATTTCCACAGTAGTGATGTTGGACAAGGCCAGTGGCCAGTGTGCTATTTCCACAGTAGCAATGTTAGATGAGGCCACTAGCCAGTGTGTTATCACCGCAATAGCAAAGTTGGACAAGGCTGCTGACCTGTGTGCCATTACTGTTTAAGCAATGTTGTTACTTGAGCCGCCTATCACATCTTTCAGAAACATGTCTTCCAAATCTGTTGTAGGGGTGGCCAATATTTTTCACATTGTGATACTCAATATATTTTTCTAAGCATATCGAGGATATCATTGCTTAAAGAACACTGACCAATGTGTGCATGTTTCATTACAAACAGTCTAATTAGGCCTGTTTAATTGACTTGAATAAAAAATATTTTTGAGTAGCAGTCTTTAAAAGTCTTCCGCACACTGATTCATTTTGTCTGCGATCACATGTATTGCAATAAATATTGTTTATCATGTGTATCGAAATGTCTTTAAATGTGATGATAATATTTTTACCATATCGCCTAATCCTATGCTGTTGTGGATTTGAGACTGTCAGACCTCTTCCTGCACAAGATCTTTTAAGTTCCCACACTCTGGCTTTATTTGTAATTTCCAGGGTAAGCTCCACTTTTAAGAGTTACAAAACTCTATCTGTGTTTCTTTGTTAAGTGTTTTTTTCTAGTCCGGACGTGCAATCCGGACGTGCAACGTTGTGTAAGTACAGACAAAGGGTTTGTAAATGTAGTTCCCTTTCCTGTCTGTTCACTGCTTACCTTAGTACAATTTAAAGGTCACTGGACTTTGTCCCATTTCAGATTATTCACTGAACTTAAAGTCCTTATATATTATGTAATACATTTAGACAAATTGGGATTGTTCTAAAACTTTTGACCGTAAGTGTCAAAAGCCTTAGCGTAAACAAGGAAAAACAGGAATTGTATTTTGTCTCAGTAACTAAACATCTGTAAAAAGAAAATAGTTGTAAGTGAAAGATCACTATCATGTCTAGTCATTCATCTGACACAGTGCTGGATCTCACACAAATAAAAAAAACACACTTTTTTATAAGTAATTTTAGAGCCCCCTCCAGTCACAGAAAAGAGCAGATATAAGCCATTCTGGCTGACCAGAGAGGTGGTCACCCAAACAGCAATAAGAATGATACTGAATGAAAGACCATGCTAAACATTTTCTTCAGGTTCCTCATTTTTATATTCTATTTTATCTGAGCTCCTACTATTTTCAAAACCAGACATAAATCACTTTTACACAACCTCAAAAAAATAAAACAGGACAAACGTAGGAAATTGGTCTGTAAGACGTTGCTACACTATATGGTACTATAAGTACTGAGTATATGGTATAAGTACTGAGATACCTGATCATTCATTATTTCTTCCAAAATCAAGGGTTCAAAAAAAGAGCTAGTTTTCTGCTAGATTTTGAAGCATTGTTGTGAGGTTTTGATTGCATTCAGCAACAAGAGTGTTAATGAGGTCAGGATGTTGAATTATCACCACCCCACCTCATCCCCAACTAACCCCAAAAGTATTGAATGCAGCATCAGCATGCCTGGCATCAGGCAAGGTGCCAATAGGTTCATGTTTATCTGCTCCAGAGAGTCCTATTCTAATGGCAGTACTTCTCTACAGGGTTTAGTGTGTATGTGTGTGTGTGTGTATGTGTGTGTGTGTGTCAGCAATGGGTGACAACTTTACGTAGCTGAATGCACTCATTAAAAGAGTTTTCCACAAACATTTGTACGTATAGTGTATGTTACAGATTTATTTTCATTGCCTGTAGTATTACATAGCCAGCTGCTCTTGTGTGAGCTGATCTGTACTAAACTGATCTGAGTCTCCTGTGGCATGAAGAGCACAAATCAAGCTTGAAAAGAGTAGATAAAAGTCAGGCCTGCTGGAACATGACCAATGACATTCACTTTGGGTTGGATGAAAAATAACAGTCTATTGCTTTTAATATGACAGAGAAAGACTCTATATCAGGGTTTTCTGTGCTGAAAAGAAAATGAACAGGAATACTTTTCATGTGCTGAATCCATAATGAACAAATTAAAAATGAGAACAATCGGACAGCACTTGTATAATATCCCATTTATTTATTTGACTCAGAAAAAAACAAGAAAGCTAAGGAAGGCCTAGCGCCGAAACGGTCGTGTTTTACCTGTGAGTCAAAGAAATATACTGGATATCATGGAGTTTGTTGTGCGGCGAATGATGAAAAAAGGTGAGACCTAAACAGAAGTTATACCAAAGCTAAGACCCCTAAACACACTCACGATGAGTAAGACCCCTAAACACAGGCTTCACCATAAGTAAGACCCCTAAACACAGGCTTCACCAAGAGTAAGGCCCCTAAACACAAGCTTGCCCAAGAGGAAGAAACCAAAAGTAAGACCCCTAAAGACAGGCTTCACCAAGAGTAAGACCCCTAAACACTGGCTTTACCAAAAGTAAAACCCCTGAACACAGGCTTTACCAAGAGTAAGACCCCTAAACACAGGCTTTACCAAAAGTAGGACCCCTAAAGACAGGCTTCACCAAGAGTAAGACCCCTAAACGCAGGCTTTACCAAAGGTAAAACCCCTAAACACAAGCTTGAACAAGAGTAAGACCCCTAAACACAGGCTTTACCAAGAGTAAGACCCCTAAAGACAGGCTTCACCAAGAGTAAGACCCCTAAAAACATGCTTCATGAAGAGTAAGACCCCTAAACACATTATATTCTCCTCTCCTACAATCCTCTCATGTTGTAGGCAGCGCTACTACAAACACATTATATCAAGGTGTCTAAAACCGGATTTACATTAATGGCATTCAGCTGACACTATTATCCAGAGCGACTTTTAAAAGAGCTTAGTCTTTCACTCAGAACATCTGACACTGCCAGAAATGAGCCACACAATTGAGTGGCTAGAGTGTAGGGAATACTAAACTACACTGGAGAAGAGCAAGACCTAGAGAATTCAATAAAAGCTTTAACAGATATTAGTGCCTTATTAAGTGCTCTCGAAAGAGGTGGGAAAGGTATTCTGCTGCTCGGACACTTAGGGGAGTTCTTTCCATCACCTCCACACGTCCTTAGAGATGGTGGCTCAGGCCGAGCCGTGCTTGAAGCACAAAGGGAGCTTGGTCCAGATAAGGTTTTGACCATTGCCATCTGCTAGGGAGGAGCTGGAGCATTTTTGGCTTTGTAGGCTAGCGTCAGGGTTTTCTAACTGATGCAGGCTGCTATTGGAAGCCAGTGAAGTATACGCAGCATAGGGAGTGGCATGGATAAACTTTGGAAGGTTGAAATCGAGCCGAGCTGCTGCATTAGAAAGACCAGCCAGGAGTGAGTTGCAGTAGTCAAGTCTTGAGATGACAAGAGACACCTGGATGGCATCTCTAGAGAAATGGTCAAATTCTCAGAATGCTGATTGGCTTTACCAAATTTGAAGATATGAACACATGACCATACATGTTTTGAATTCTGTTGCTCATATAATACTCTTTGATTGGTTTTGGCACAACAACAGCCCACTACATGTCTTGCTTATTGCAAAAAAGGTATTATTGTATTAATTAACGATGGAGATAGATCACTTTAAACACACTCAAAGCAGCTGGTGAACATCAGTGTATGACATACAAACATCTGGGCAGTTGTTTTTGACTACTAGTGTATGTAGTATATAAGGGTATGCTTATGTACAGTGAAGAGTTTTATGTATTTCTATCTTATTTCTAGTTTCTAGACAATCTTATTTTTGGTGAATGAAACATCATGATTCTGAGGGAGAAGTTGAGTTGTTGTGTTAAACTAACTGTGGTCCAGGTTCAACACACTGACATGGACAAGCTAAACAACACTTGCTCTGCACACACACACACACACACACACACACACACACACACACACACACACACACACACAAGTGCTCTTTTTATTCTCTTAGCAAATACAACTAATGAGGGTTTGGTGCTAATGAGCTGCACTGTGTGTGTGTGTGTGTGTGTGTGTTTTCACACTTTCTGTTCTTCAGCCAGTTTTCTTCTTTAACTAATTGATGATTAACGTCAGACCCAGCACAGTATAGAGAGATGCAGTGAGAAACAGTGTTATTAGGCAGTTGTGTATTTCGCATCACCTGGGTGTGGCTGCAAGTTTTGCACCTAGTTTGACTTGACCGATAGGAGGCACTTTATTTTTAATCTGATCTGTTCATCTGTCTGTACTGTGACTTTTTAAGGAGTAACCTACCCAGGAGTAACCTGCTTATCCTAATGACTTAATATTTGTGTTTAACCTCTTCTCTTGTTCACAAACATTGTCCTAAAATCTCTGAAATTACATTTTCTAAATCATGATGAATTAGAGAATGAACTACAATCATTATATTCTATATTTTATTTTATTATTATTCATGATCTTTCGATTTTGAAGAGTACATTTATTCAAAATAGCCAGAATTGCTGCAGGGAGCACTGAAGATGGTAAGGGACCGTGTTTAAAAACATTCACAGAATGATAGAAACCTAGGGGGGGAGAACCATGAATATCTGCTGAAAATCTAACATCAAACCAATGTTAGATGTGCAAAATGTGCAAAATCAATCAAAATTAATATGGCGATACTAAGGGGCAACAAGTGGATAAATTAGACAAATGTCATACCAGTGAAATTGTCAGCACTTTAAGGTTGACCCCTTAAACAGCTGATGGACCGCCAAGTAGCCAAAAACTACTGTTCATTCTGATCCTGGCAAAACACCAGATTACAGCTTGGTCCGCTGTCACTGCTCTCAGTAAACAGATAACACTAAAATGTATATTTTTGGATCTACAGAGCGATAATTGTAGTGTTATGGCTATACTCATTTCCATACAACACATGACTACTGGGTGTCTGTGGATCCCAATGTAAGAACCATAGATCTATGTAATGGATAAGAACAGCTAGCCTACAGCTACCCCTGCTCAAGGTTAAAGATTAATTGCTCTGATCTTTATCATAACATTATGAGACACTCGCCTCCCTGTTATTAGGCCCCGGGTCTATAGGAAATTAGTGAATAATTGCTGGCTGTAAGCTTTGGTTTAAAGCTGCAGAGTTTTGCTCTCATTTTTGTTGTTGTTAACCGTGTAGCCTCTGTAATGAAGCCGTGTCAGTGTATGATACAAGTTTACAACCTAAAGCCCAGCAAATTAGAGGTTACGTATTCTGCTGAAGTCGCAATTTATGATTTCTCGATTCCTCACCCCACTGAAGGCTCGTTAAACCAACTTCACCTCAGACCATACAGAACTGAACGGCCCCTAAGGTGGCATTGGAGATATTCTGAGGGCAAACGGAGAGGCTAAGTGGACTGAAACGCAGGGTACGTCAGTAACGAGTATGGAGCTTCAGTAACAAATAACAGAACATGATGAAGATGAATATGATCAGTTCTCTGAATTTATCAATCGGAATAAAACCCAGAAATGTCATATCGTCAGCGCTTGTACGTTCCTTGTGTGTGTATGTGTGTGAGCGTGTGTCCTGGCCGCTTGTACCTGTGACTCACGTCTCTCAGTTGGACTGACCGCTTACAATGCCAGAGGTCAAAGGCTACTCAGTGACATTCTGCAGTTCCGTAGTGTTTCAGCGTCAGACAGCGGGCAGACGCAGGGCCAGTCGTTACCATGGAGACGAAAACCAAACTCAGTTTAAAGGGAACTTTAACAGGCCTCTACACTGAAAGACTAAAGCAGAATCTGAGTGTAAAACCAGCCCCATCCTGGGTTTATAACAGGTGTGACAAGAAAAGCAGATAAAGAGCTTCCTCTCTTTCCTTTCCTTTCTGTTGTTTCACTGCTCTGTGTAACTGCAGCGGTGCACTGAGTGTGATTACCAACAGCCTGAACTGCAGGAATTCCTGGAAATGTAGCTTTAGTGAAACACACAGCTCCCACAGACACAGAGACGGTGACACAGAAACAGACAGAATATAAGAGAGGGTGCTAAACAAATGAGGAACCTGAATGAAGTCCCTCCCCCTACCATCTTTAGCTTGTTCAGGCCTGTCATTTCTGCTGACCTTCATGCTGCAGATTGTGTTGGCATAGCAAGGAAAGCTCATTAACGTGACATTAACGATATATCGATTTTGTTTAAAAACAGTGCTGGTGGGAAATGACTGTGGTTTATTATTGTGGTTAAAGTGAATGTTCACACTGAGATCTGCTGCTGTAATCATCACTTATTAAGAGGGGCTGTGTAGAAATCACACTTTGAAGTCTAATCTCTCTCTCTCTCGCACACTCACACACACACACACACACAGACCAACACACTGTACAGCACAGAACAGAAAAGTACAGTACTCTGGAGTAGAGTAGAGTACAGTACAGTCCAATTATGTACAGTATACACCACAGTGCAGTACAGTATAGTTCAATAAGGCACAGCACAGTGCATTATACCACAGTACAGTGAATTAGACCACTGTCCAGTGCAGTATAGTTCAATAAGGCACAGCACAGTGCATTACAGCACAGTCCAGTACAGCACAGTGAATTAGACCACTGTCCAGTACAGTATAGTGCAATAAGGTATAGTACAGCACAGTGCATAGTGAACTGTTAGAGTTGTGGGGTCCAGTGTAATATATTTTCATGGGGCCCAAAATCCCTGGCAGCACATTACAGTACAGGGCAGAGCACATCAAGGCAGTACACAACACTGTCCTGAATATTCATATATTAAAACCTGTGTAAAATCTATATAGAACATATATTAACTCATATATACTCAGATAGTCCTACAAACCTCACACACAGACACACACACTAAAACCCATCACCAAAAGACTGCTGACCCCCTTTATGTTAAGATATGCTCTTCTACATTTTCAACTGAACCATTGTATTGTTGAATGCCAAAAAGAGGGCAAAGCACTGACAGCTCTTAGAGATCCAGCTGGAAGCAGAGTTCACAAGTTCAGAGTTAAAGGAACACTGGCTACACTACCTGCACGTGGCAGAAAGAGGAAGCTATTACCGGCTGCCATCAGAGTCCTGAGGAGGCAAGTGGTCAAAAACTCTTGAGAGACTGAAAGAAGACCTGTAGCAAGATTTGGTGGCAGCAGGCACTGAGGATTCAGTTTGCAAAGTAAGGCTAATACTAAGCGCTGAAGGTTTCCATGCCTGTACACCTCTACTGACCCAAAAGCACAAGAACAGTCGGTTCCAATCTGCTTAAATCCGCAGAAATAAGCTACAAAAGTTTTGAGAGTTTCTGTGGAGTGTTTAAACAGAGCTGGAACGTTTCAGCGGTCTGTCTGTAAGAGGAATAATGAAGTTTGCGAAAAGAACCTACAGGGAAGCACAGTGTCGGGTCAGTGATGCTCTGGGGCTGCTTTGCTTTCTCTAACACTGGAAACCTGCAGCGTGTGCAGGGCAAGATGGATTCAGTGAAATATCAGGAAATCCTAGGAGAAATCGTTATGCCTTTTGTAAGGAAGCTGAAGCTTGGAAGGTCCAATGTTGTCCAAGCTTCAGCTTCCTTACAGAAGGCATAACAATTTCTCCTAGGATTTCCTGATATTTCACTGAATCCATCTTGCCCTGCACACGCTGCAGGTTTCCAGGGACAGTGATCCCAAGGATACCTCAAAATCCACTAAGGCTTGGTTTCAGAAAAAGTCCTGGAAGATTCCGGAGTGGCCGCCACAGTTGCCTGTCTTTGGTAAGATTTGAAAAAGGGCGTCACAGCGCGCAAACCCAAGAATATTGGTGAACTTGAGGTTATTGCTTATAAGGAATGGGCTAGGATTCCAGCTGCCAGAAGCTGGTGTCAACCCATCCAATCCACACATGCAAAGAAATCAAACCTGTACATGTGTAATAATGAGAAATGACACAGGGAAAAAGTTACTAGAATGGCCCAGCCAATCACCTGACCTGAATTGAAAATCTACAGAAGGAACTTAAGCTCAGAGTTCATAGAAGGAGCCCACAAAACCTTCAGGATGGTGTCAGGAGGTGTCTTGAAGCTGTCATGACCAACAAAGGCGTACGTAATGTTAAAAAAAGTGTGTTCAGTACTTTTTCACTGGGTCATTTTTTCTTTATTACACATAATCTAATTCACGGACATCTATGGTTTGATTTCTTTGCATGTGTGGAAGGGTTTTCACCGACATCTGGTGAGAATTTCATATCAATAGCACGTTTAGAAATATATTTATTTAGAAAATTGATGATGTGTTCATTAAATTTTTCACCCGCTGTATATTTGTCTTTCTTTTGTCTTTCTCTGTCTCTTATTTATTTTCAGTTTTTTTAAATGCTCCCATTATAATCAATGAAGAAGTCCTCACCAGCTGCGAGCGACAGAGTGAATTGTGGTTTTTGATGGACACCTTGTTTTTCAAATACCACCTGCCTTCATCAAAACACTGTTATCGGGGGTAAATCAGCGGAGTACGGGAATAAGTCAGACAGTAACACCAGCGCTTTGCTGTTATCTGCTGTAAGCTACGGATATTGTGGAGCTAACATTTTTAAATGTACATATTCTATTCAATCCAATTAAATTCAACTTTTTTGTCATTATACTAATACAGGCTTGTACAGTACAATGAAACACTATTAGGCTAAGTCTCCAGTGCAGAATAGGGCTTACGGTAGTGCAAGGTCAATATACAACATACAAGACAGGGTGCATAGACATATATTATTATTATTAATAATAATAGTAATAATAATAATAATAATAATAGAAAATTATTTGTCTCATAACCATGACCAATTATCTGACATCAGCCTGTTGTTGTCACAATCACTCCTCCTGAGACTATTAAGCACTGCACAGGATTAGCCTCAACGGCTGCCCCTCTTGGACTCCCCAGTTACTTCTTTATTTGTGTTTCGACTGGCCAGGTCACTGCCAAGCCTCTGCAAGCTCCACCCTTCACCTGCCTCTTTGATTTTGTTTTTCATTGTATTAATAACTATGGCTTTTGAGTAAAGCTCAGAAATCCTTGCCTGCCTCATCCTTTGCCACCAATGTTAAAGTAAGTTTACTGTTATTTATATATTTGTAATATTCAAAGCCTGTAATCTAAAATTATATAATTTCTGGGGTATGCCAAAATGTAATTTGTGTTAAGTCTCAGCTCTGTGGTCATCACTTTTACTCTAAAAGGCAGAAAATAGTAAAAGGAAATAGAACAGGAAACCCCTTCTGTAAGGTAGCGTCTACACTTTTGACTGGTACTGTGTCTCAGGCAGTCCAGCCTTGGTGTGACCCATTTAATCAAACTTTTCTTCTCTTTTCCATCATCACAATGCCTGATTTACACCATTAAACCTTGCACTCCAATCAACCGGAGAGCCAGCCTGAACTTTTCTGACACAGCAATCAGAAGAAAACTCTTCAAACTTCCTCCTCCGTAAGAGTGAGCATTACGACCAGCGCCAATACAACATGATTTAAAATGAGAATTAACCCCTTGCAGGTTATATACCTGATATATACCAGATATATATACGCAAAGCAGATCATAAACATCTAAAAACAAAATCCTATACACTAGAATAGAAGACATGGGTCCATCAACAAAACTCCTGTGCAGCATGATAGAAGATCTTAGTCCACAAACCACCTCAATAAACACTCCTATACACTAAAATAGAAGATATTAGTCCACAAACCACCTCAATAAACATTCCTATACACTAAAATAAAATATATTAGACCACAAACCACCTCAATAAACACTCCTATACACTAAAATACAATATATTAGACCACAAACCACCTCAATAAACACTCCTATACACTAAAATAGAAGATATTAGTCCACAAACCACCTCAATAAACACTCATATACACTGAAATAGAAGACATTAGTCCACAAACAATCTCAATAAACACTCCTATACGCTAAAATAGGATATTAGACCACAAACCACCTCAATAAACACTCCTATACACTAAAATAGGATATTAGACCACAAACCACCTCAATAAACACTCCTATACGCTAAAATAGGATATTAGACCACAAACCACCTCAATAAACACTCCTATACACTAAAATATAAGATATTAGACCACAAACCACCTCAATAAACACTCCTATACACTAAAATATAAGATATTAGACCACAAACCACCTCAATAAACACTCCTATACACTAAAATAGAAGATATTAGACCACAAACCACCTCAATAAACACTCCTATACACTAAAATAGAAGATATTAGACCACAAACCACCTCAATAAACACTCCTATACACTAAAATAGAAGATATTAGTCCACAAACCACCTCAATAAACACTCATATACACTGAAATAGAAGACATTAGTCCACAAACAATCTCAATAAACACTCCTATACGCTAAAATAGGATATTGGACCACAAACCACCTCAATAAACACTCCTATACACTAAAATAGGATATTAGACCACAAACCACCTCAATAAACACTCATATACGCTAAAATAGGATATTAGACCACAAACCACCTCAATAAACACTCCTATACACTAAAATATAAGATATTAGACCACAAACCACCTCAATAAACACTCCTATACACTAAAATAGAAGATATTAGACCACAAACCACCTCAATAAACACTCCTATACACTAAAATAGAAGATATTAGACCACAAACCACCTCAATATATACTATTATATACACTGAAATAAAAGATATTAGTCCACAAACCACCTCAATAAACACTCCTATACACTAAAATAAAAAATATTAGTCCATAAACCACCTCAATAAACACTCCTATACACTAAAATAGAAGATATTAGACCACAAACCACCTCAATATACACTATTATATACACTGAAATAAAAGATATTAGTCCACAAACCACCTCAATAAACACTACTATACACTAAAATAAAAAATATTAGTCCATAAACCACCTCAATAAACACTCCTATACACTAAAATAGAAGATATTAGACCACAAACCACCTCAATATACACTATTATATACACTGAAATAAAAGATATTAGTCCACAAACCACCTCAATAAACACTCCTATACACTAAAATATAAGATATTAGACCACAAACCACCTCAATAAACACTCCTATACACTAAAATAGAAGATATTAGACCACAAACCACCTCAATAAACACTCCTATACACTAAAATAGAAGATATTAGACCACAAACCACCTCAATATACACTATTATATACACTGAAATAAAAGATATTAGTCCACAAACCACCTCAATAAACACTCCTATACACTAAAATAAAAAATATTAGTCCATAAACCACCTCAATAAACACTCCTATACATTAAAATAGAAGATATTAGTCCACAAACCACCTCAATAAACACTCCTATACACTAAAATATAAGATATTAGACCACAAACCACCTCAATAAACACTCCTATACGCTAAAATAGGATATTAGACCACAAACCACCTCAATAAACACTCCTATACACTAAAATAGAAGATATTAGACCACAAACCACCTCAATAAACACTCCTATACACTAAAATAGAAGATATTAGACCACAAACCACCTCAATAAACACTCCTATACACTAAAATAGAAGATATTAGACCACAAACCACCTCAATATACACTATTATATACACTGAAATAAAAGATATTAGTCCACAAACCACCTCAATAAACACTCCTATACACTAAAATAAAAAATATTAGTCCATAAACCACCTCAATAAACACTCCTATACATTAAAATAGAAGATATTAGTCCACAAACCACCTCAATAAACACTCCTATACACTAAAATAGAAGATATTAGACCACAAACCACCTCAATATACACTATTATATACACTGAAATAAAAGATATTAGTCCACAAACCACCTCAATAAACACTCCTATACACTAAAATAAAAAATATTAGTCCATAAACCACCTCAATAAACACTCCTATACATTAAAATAGAAGATATTAGTCCACAAACCACCTCAATAAACACTTGTATACAGCACGTCTGTGAAGATTAGGAGGTCTTTTTCTCCAAAAAAAATAAATAGCAAAGCACAGAGAACATCCAAACTGAAGACAATTTAAGTGCTTTTCACAATGTGTTGATTAGTGAAGAGCTCAGAGCTGCACCCCATGGTGCTTTGCCCCACATTTGCCACCCTGCTGAGGATTCAGGGGTGGAGATTTGTCTCTCTCCATCACAAAATAACACTCTGCGGGTTCCTCCTCTTAAAGTTAGAGAAGTTTGATTAGGAGATGGGCTCAAGGGTGGGGCGGGGTTCCAAAAGTCAAAAGAGAGAGAAACTTTGGGCAAGTGCACACTTCCAGAACATCTGTTTTAACCCTTTCAGACCAACTATCAGACCACAAGTGGCCAGTGAGAAAAAGCACAAAGTTAGGGTTTTTAATAAATTGACCAGTGAGTGGAAGCACAAGGTAGGTGCTTCTAATAAAGTGGCCAGTGAGTGGAAGCACAAGGTTCTCGTGGCGTTTGATTTGATGAAGATTACTGAACTGTGAGAGACTGAATGAGGGCACCACCTAGGTTCCTACTGTGAAAACGAAAGTGTTAAGCAGTGCTGCATTTAATCGCAGCAATGTGTCTATTAATAACTTTCTTTTAACTGTGAAAAAAGGTCCACGCAAACCTTTGTCGCTTCCACTTAGACTGCTTTTAGTCTTCTCCTAAGGAGCGCAGTGTTCATAATGGAAGTTCAATCAGCGTAAATATGGAGGAGAAGGAGCAGCATGAGCTTCAGCAGGCACCTCTGATGCTGAATAAATGGAATTAGTGAGTGAGGACTCTGCCTGCAGGGCTAATCCAGCAGCAGCAGTGTGCTGCAGGCACAGTTAAGTATGAAATCTCTCCAAATGCACTCAAACTTCACAGTGCAGGAGCTCTGATTGTACACTGATGTCGATGGATGTGACTGTGAGCTCCTTCATGTGTATTTAGTGCTGCTTTCTGTAAAACACCTAGAACAGTTCACAAAATCACATGTTTGGTGCTTCTTTAGATTTACACTGAAGCTATGAGGCTAATGTGGCTAAAAGCAATAGAATATCATACACCAGCAGTTAGACTGGTGCTAATAACAGGCCTAAATAATCTCTAATATACTTGCTTATGTGCTTTCTGAAATTGTATGCCTCAGTTATCCAAATCATGGAGCTAAATACTGACAATGTTCAGGCTTCAACATGTTGCTACTGCTGCTGCACAATTTCATACAGCATACCACAATGCTAGCATAATTAGGGCCCATTCACCATTGACCATTTTATTTATTTTAATTAGGAATGATGAACTGAGGAAAGTTCTTCCATTTGAACAAGAGAAATGAGTAATGTTCATGTGTTTCTGTTCAGAATGAGAGTTTCCAACACTGAAAGAATAAGCATCTTTAAATGATGGGCTTAGTTAGGCCGCCTTTATTACAGATCAGGTGGATGCAGAGACATGAGTGAGGATCATGTGATTAATGGTGGATGGTGGACACTTATAAGGCTGCAGAAGGAAGTTAATACTGTTTACTTACCAAATAACCATCAGTTATTACATTCAGTTTTCCATGAACTGGGTCAATTGGCGAGTTGGGACCATGAAATCAGCATAGGATAATATGGGAGAAGACTGTAAGAAAGGGGGATGGGGAGGGGGGGTGGAGAACTTAAGCTTTGTGGTAGACAGCCAGACCCCTTTCTGATAAGTGGAGCTAAGACTAAGAGATATTGGTTGAAGGTATGAAAACTAATGTTGTGAACACATGAACAAGATAGAGATGAAAATTATAGGACTTTAATAGGAATAGAAATTTAGTTATTCCATATTTAGTAACGCCACTTAAAGTTAATCATATCTAATGACTGTATTTTTTAAAATAGTCCATTCATTCATTTTCTGCTTCATTTGTCTGCTTGTCCTTGGTCAGGGTCACTGTGGGTCTACAGTCTACCCAAAATCATTGGGTGCAAGACAGGAATGCCTCCTGGACAGGGCTCCAGTCCATCACACACCCACACCAAGAAGGCAACTTAGCATTGGCCAATTCATCTAACGAGTGTTGAGTAGAAAAGAAAATCGGAATACCTGGAAGAACCCTGACGGACCCGACGAGAACACACCCAACACCTCATAGACAATGAGTGAAGAAACGCTTGAACCCACAACCCAAGACCCCTGGAGCTGTCCAGCACCCACACTGAGCCACCATGTCACCAGGCCGACAAAGCTTATTAAATAGAAGTGAATCTCCATGCTCTCTATGAAGCTACAGAATTACAGAATTATTTAGCTGCACAAAACTGTGACAGGCATTGAGACAAATCAGACAAGGACAATCAGTGAAGATCAGACTGCCACAATCAGACTGAGTGGCATTTTTTAAACCACTCAGAGCTTCCTGATTACTCCTAAACAAAAGCTGTTTAAGAGGGAAGGCTTCAGTTATATGTGTACTGACTTCAGTTACACACTCATCAAGCACTTTATTAGGAACACCTGTACAGCTACTCTATTTATGCAACTATCTAATCAGCCAATCGTGTGGCAGAAGTGCAAGGCATAAAATCATGCAGATACAGTCCAGCAGCTTTAGCTAATGTTCACATCAACCATTAGAATAGAGAAAATATGATCTCCTCTCTGATGCTGGTGTCAGACTGACTGCTTTGGGTATTGCTAGAACTGATGATCTCCTGGGGTTTTCAGCACAACAATAGTCTTCTCAGTGTAGTCTGCCTCTTATCTGAGTCAGGCAACTGATGAGCTACAGATTGCTTTCCAAAAGCTGCAGGCCTCACTCTATGATCTCACGTTGCTTCTTAAAGCAGTATTGTGGAGAATTGGTATTTCCTGCTCCCAGCCTCTCCCTATAGTTGAGAAGTGTGGCGCACGTTCTGAGCCATCATTAAGTAATAGGTCTACAGCACTACGTATTCTTCTTGAACGTTTTCCTGCATGCATCAGTGACACTACTCTCCCTACCACAGATCAGTGGAGCATCACAATGACACTGAAGCTGTTATTTTAAGGTATAAATGCTACGCAGTGTTGACATTAGCAGCCATTAGCAGTCCGAGAGAGCACAACTGGCCCTGCTCTCTCAGCGTGGGTTGATGCCACTTCCCTCCCACACTACATCCAGTGCAATATTGGTCAGCACAGGTGTCTGTTAGCTGTTGTTTTAGAGGTGAGGGGCCACGCTTTCCTCCGAGCGTGCTGGCTTGACATTATTTGTTTAAATGCTACATATTGTGGCTTTAACACTAAAACCAAATACATGATCTTCTCAAGAGCTTGTTCTTAGATCTCAGATTCGTTAGAAGGGAACAAAGTAAAGTTTTGAATTTAGCAGAAAAGCTTTTTCCTATTTTGCACCTTGGTTACCATATGTAACCCCCATTGGTTCAGATTAACGACCCACCTAATTAGGAATCAACCAATAAGGTCACGATTTGCTGTGAGGATCAGTTTTGTCCTAAAAATTGTCAGTCTAGTCGTTGTGGAGGTTCTAAATAGACTGTGAGTGTAAGCGGAATCAGCAGAATAAGCATCACTCTATTCCATATGGAGGTTCTAGATGGGCCATGAATGTGAGTGATAGTGTGAGCAGAACAAACATCACTCCAGTCCTTCTGGAGGTTCTAGATAGGGTGCAAACCTATCGCAGTGTGGACAGAATAAACATCACTCTGGCCCTTCTGAAGGATCCAAATAGACTGTGATTGTGAGAGGTAGCATGAGCAGAATAAACATCACTTCTGGGGGTTCTAGATAGGGTGCAAACTTATCGCAGTGTGGACATAATAAACATCCCTCTAACCCTTCTGAAGGTTCTAAATAGACAGTGAGTGTGAGAGGTAGCATGGGCAGAATAAACATCACTCTAGTCCTTCTGGTGGTTCTAGATAGGGTGTGAACCTATCACAGTGTGGGCAGAATAAACATCACTCCAGCCCTTCTGATGGTTCTAAATAGACTGTGAGTATGAGAGGTTGTATAGGGCAGAATAAACATCATTCTTGTCCTTCTGGAGGTTCTAGATAGGTTGCAAACCTATCACAGTGTGGACAGAATAAACATTACTCTAACCATTCTGAAGGTTCTAAATAGACAGTGAGTGTGAGAGGTAGCATGGGCAGAATAAACACCACTCTAGCCCTTCTGGAAGTTCTACAAAAGGTGTCAACCTATCGCAGTGTGGACAGAATAAACACCACTCTAACCCTTCTGAAGGATCTAAATAGACTGTGGGTGTGAAAGGTAGCATGGGAAGAATAAACATCACTCTAGTCCTTCTGGAGGTTCTAGATAGGGTGTGAACCTATCGCAGTGTGGATAGAATAAACATCACTCTAACCCTTCTGAAGGATCTAAATAGACTGTGAGTGTGAAAGGTAGCATGGGAAGAATAAACATCACTCTAGCCCTTCTGGAGGTTCTAGATAGGGTGTGAACCTATCGCAGTGTGGATAGAGTAAACATCACTCCAGCCCTTCTGAAGGATCTAAATAGACTGTGGGTGTGAGAGGTACCATGAGCAGAATAAACATCACTCAAGTCATTCTGGAGGTTCTAGATAGGCTGATGGTGTGAGCTGTAGTGCAAGCTAAATAAACATCACTCTAGTACTTCTGGAGGTTCTGTAAAGCTGTAAGGATGTAAGTATGAGCAGGTTAATCATTAGGTCTTCTAAAAGGTCTAGACAGGCTGTGAGCGTGAACAGTAGTGTGAGAAAGTTAAACACCACTTTCGTCCTTCTGGAGTTTCTAGATAGGCTGTAAATATAAATTCTAATGTGGGCAGAATAAACCTTGCTCTAGTCCTTCTGGAGGTTCCAAAAAGGCTGTGAATGTGAACGGCAGTGTGAGCAGAATAAACATTGCTCTAGTCCTTCTGGAGGTTTTACAAAGACTGTAAGGCTGTAAGTGTGAGCAGGTTAATCATCACTCCAGTCCTTCTGAACGTTCTAGACAGGCTGTGTGTGTGAACAGTAGTGTGAGAAAGTTAAACCCCATTCTAGTTCTACTGTAGACAGGCTATGCCAAGGCTCAGAGAGACTCTGTCTGTTTAACTAGGGCTCAGATATATGCTAATGTTTGTTCTACATTTTGATACATTTTTAATTGTACAGGTAGGGTTTGACATTTGTGGCCTGAACAGAAGAGTTTTAACAGTGACGGTTCTCTACTGGTGTTAATCAATGCTGAGAGTTATTAAACCCTGTGTTGGGCTTTGTTCTATGTTTTGCTTTCTCTCTCTCTCTCCCTTTCTCTCTCTGTTTCTCAGCCTCTTTAGAACCTGCAAATTCTCAAGAGATGCTCTTAAAACACAAGAGGAGATTAAAGGAACAGTGAGAGTGAGTGGTGGAAGACAGAGAGAGGGAGTCCATTAAGAAGCTTCATGCAAGAAGGACACCTCACTTCCTCCACTCTCTTCTTTGGTGTGTTAAAAAACTAACATCGCTTTTCAGATAGAGGGTCTGTGTGTGTGTGTGTGTGTTTTACTACTGGGAGGCTATTACAGTATGCCACCAAGTGGGATTCAAAAAATGTGGACCTTCAACTTAACGAACACTTTAATTATGCAAACATGGCCTAGTTATGATACATCTGGGTTTGTCCATGTGCAGCCGGAATATTTATGAGGGTATATATGGGGGGGCGGGGCTCGATACGCCTGGCAAAGTCCCTGAAAATGAGCAGGAGAGAAAATCTTCAGGTTTCATGCTCTGATGACAAAATAAGGAGGAACGTTCATCAATCATCCAGTTTCTACATCACAGCCTTGTGCTGTTTTACATGGACTTAGAATTTCTCCCGATGTCAGACTGAGTTTAGAAACCCATATTTTGAAATATTGAAACTGTACTTACTGATAAGTTAATAACAGTTTTGATGTATTGCTGCCTCTGGATCGAAACTCCCTGGCCACTTTATCAGAAACCCCTCTCTTGTAGCACCGCCTTGCTGGTGTAGTTAGAAATTGTAGCTCATCTGTGGATTATAATATGGCCAGTGAGTGGAAGCACAAGAATGATGTTTCTAATAAAGTGGCCAGTGAGTGGAAGTGAACAGTAAGGAAACACAAAATAGGTGTTTCTGACAAAGTGGCCAGTATGTGGAAGAACAATTTAGGTGTTTCTAATCAAGTGGCCAGTAAACGGAAGCACATAGTTGGTGTTTCCAATAAAGTGGCCAGTGAATGGAATTACATGGTAGGTGTTTCTAATAAAGTGAACAGTAAGGAAGCACATAGTAGGTGTTTCTGATAAAGTGGCCAGTGAGTGAAAGCACGAGCTAGGTGTTTTTGATAAAGTGGCCAGTGAGTGGAAGCACAAGAATGATGTTTCTAATAAAGTGGCCAGTGAGTGGAAGCACAAGAATGATGTTTCTAATAAAGTGGCCAGTGAGTGGAATTACATGGTAGGTGTTTTTTAATAAAGTGAATATGAAGGAAGCACAAAGTAGGTGTTTCTGATAAAGTGGCCAGTAAGTGGAAGCACAAGCTAGGTGTTTTTGATAAAGTGGCCAGTGAGTGGAAGCACAAGCTAGGTGTTTTTGATAAAGTGGCCAGTGAGTGGAAGCACAAGAATGATGTTTCTAATAAAGTGGCCAGTGAGTGGAAGTACACTGTAGGTGTTTCTGACAAAGTGGCCAGTGAGTGCAACAAATTAAACTGAAAAAGAGTATTCCACATTAAAGAGTTACCTGGGAAGCCTTTCATTGAAAGTTCATGGTCAGAGAGGTTTTGGAGAAATGTGTGTATAAGTGTAATGAGACGGCGATTAAAAGATGTAAATACGCAGTGAGAGCGAGAGGTCTAATAGAGAGTGTGTGAGAGGCAGTTTTGGTGACACTCTCTCAGTCTGTGTGCTGCAGGGGCAGATGGTGGTGAGTAATTCTCAGCCGTATGATGATGTCTTTATCAGGCAGAGGCTGCAAATTACCACCTGTCAGAACGAAACTGAGGAAAACACACGGCACCTTGTCACACACACTCACACACACCAGCCAGACATGGCATTTACAGTGCAGGACACTCTCTGGGCACTGTGGAGCTAACAAAACACACAGGTGAAAGAATGATCTGTCTATATAGCGCTATATAGCATCTCAATATTCCTCAGTGTGGAGCTGCGGCTGTGATGAAGTGATCACTGGGAGATGATAATTATTGATAATTGTGCAGGATGACATGAATTGATGCAACACACACACCTGTCTTGTCCTTATGGTGTTTCTCTTGCCTGCTGTATTACAGTATCACACAGGGGTACAGATTTAGACGTTAAGTGGGAGGAACCAACACTGGTAGGCAACAGCATAGTATAACCATATAAAGTATTATCATTATCTTTATTTTCTGATACATATTGAGCACAGTGACTCTGTCTACAGAAGTGTTTCTTCACTGTCATTGAAAGTCTTGAATGTTAGTCTTCTAAGTTAGTAATAAATTCTTATTGTTATGATATACACCGATCAGCCATAACGTTAACACCATCTCCCTGTCTTTTACATTCACTGTCCATTTTATCAGCTCCACTGATCATATAGGAGCACTTTGTAGTCCTATAAATACAAACTGTATTTGTTGTTCTTCAATGGTCAGGACCCTAACAGGACCACCACAGAGCAGGTATTATTTAAGTGGTGGGTCATTCTCAGCACTGCAGTGACACTCACGTGGTGGTGGTATGATTGTAGTGTTTGCTGAGCTGGTACGAGTGGATCAGACACAGCAGTGCTGCTGGAGTTTTTAAACACCTCAGCGTCACTATTGGACTGAGAATAGCCCACCAACCAGACATATCCAGCCAACAGGGTCCTGTGGGCAGTGGGACCAATATAGTAGTGTCACTGAAATGCTGAGTGGTTTTGTGGTGTCCCTGTGGGGTACTGACCATTGAAGAACAGGGTGAAAGGATGTTAACAAAGTATTAAGCAGATAAACAGATGGAACTACAACTGCTATAATTTAATTTATGCTATAAATTCTTATTATAGTATACATTATTGGTCCAATGTTTAGTCTAATGTTATATATTTTTAGACTCACATTACAAATTGCTACATGCTACTTATAAAATATATGATAAAATAATAATAACAATAATATAAAATAATATTTTATATATTGTTATTCCAATGTTATACATTTGTCTTCTAATGTTATACATTTTAGTTGGTCTCATGCTATATATGTAATCCTTCATCTATACTATATTCTTAGTGTAATGTAAACCATTTTAGAATTTATAAATTTAGTCTTTTTTGGTAGTTTATATATTTAATGTTATAGCATTTTACTTTAAGTTAGACTTTACTTTAAGTTAAACTTAGTGTAACGTTATACATTCTTAGTCCAGTGTTATATATTTAGTCTAATGATATACATTCTTAGTCTGTTATAAAATATTAGTACAATGTTGTATTAGTGTAATGTTATACACTCCTTGTATAATGTTATACATTCTTAGTCAGTGCTACAAAATCTTAATCTAGTATTTAACATTTAGTCCAATGTTATGCATTCTTCTTAAAATGCTGTATGTTATATTAAATGTATGTTATATTAAAACATATCAACAGACAATATTACTATCAGGTGTACTGACCGATCATGGTCGATTATAACACTCCATAACTGAACCGGCTGAACCGATTCACACTTCTGCACTCCTACACTCCTCATCCTGCTTAGAGAATTATTAGATGAGCGTGTGCCAAAATGAATTTCTCTAAAACAAAGCACACCCTTCCCGTTGCTTGTCTTTGCTGCTGCTCTGCTGGACTGACATTCTGAGATTCTGAGTCGCTGTAATTTTTTGTGTAATCTCTTTTAAGGCTTTAAAAAATCCTTCCGGAAAGTAAATCTGGGAGCCGCGCAGCAGCGGGAGGGGTGGAGGAGAGGAAGTGCAGAGAAGGAGAGATAAGACGGATGGGCAAATACAGCACAGAGTGAATACACTACAGTCCATTAGTGACACTGTTAAGTTATTACTGTCATTTCTCTACATTATTAAAAAATAAACGTGTAGTTGCACTCACTCATTCACTGTGTCACTACATTTTCACTCCTTTATTCAGGCACCCATTCACTACACTAACTGATTTGCTCCTTTATTCACTCACTTAATTTATTATGGCTTTACTTGCTCACTCCATTTACACTCCACCATTCACTACTGTACTTCATTACAGTCTCAATTCACTCTGTCACTCAAATATTCACTCTCTCACTCCACTATTCACTCTTCCAATCTTCTATTCACTCTGTCACTCTCATTTTCACTTTCTCACTTTCTCGATTACTTACTATTACTCCACTATTCACTCTTCCAATCAATTATATACTCTCTTACTCCGTTATTATCTTTCTTACGCCATTATTCACTCTGTGAGTCTATTATTCACTCTCCCACTCTATTATTCACTCTCTCAATCCACTATTCACTCTCTAAATCCACTATTCACTCACCCACTCTATTATTATTTACTCTCTCAATCCTCTATTCACTCTCTCACTCTATTATTCACTCTTTCAATCCACTATTCACTCTCATACCATTATTCACTCTGTTGGTCCACTATTTACTCTCTTACTTTATTATTCACTCTCAATCCACTATTCACTGTCACACCATTTTTCACTCTGTAAATCCGTTATTCAGTCTCTCACTTTATTATTCACTCTCAATCCACTATTCACTCCTTCAATCTGCTATTCGCTCTCTCAATACACTATTCACTCTTTCCATCTACTATTCACTCTCTCAATACACTATTCACTCTTTCAATCCACCATTCACTCTCTCTGTTAGTCCATTATTCACTCCCTCACTTTATAATTCACTCTTAAGCCACTATTCACTCTCTCACACTATTATTCACCCGTCTACTCCATTATTCACTCTTTCAATCCACTATTCACTCTCTCACACCCTTATTCACAGTCACTCCATGATTCACTCTTCTAGTCCATTATTCACTCTCTTAATCTACTATTCACTCTCTCAATCCACTATTCACTCTCTCACACCATTATTCACAGTCACTCCATTATTCACTCTTTTACTCCATTATTTACCCCCCCCCATCCATTATTTACTCTCTCACACTCTTATTCATTGGCACTTCACTATGTATTCCACCACTCCATTATTCACTTTCTCAATCCGCTATTCACCCTCTCACACTATTATTCACTCTTATTCCATTAGTCACTCTTCCACTACATTAGTCACTCTTTTAATCCACTTTTCACTCTCCTTTACAATGTCACTCCACTATTTGCACTCTTGCTTTATTATTCACTCTCTCACTTCTCTATTCACTCACACACTCATTATTCACTCTCCTATTCTATAGTTATATTCTAAGTCACTCTATTAATTCCTTATTTACTAATTATTATTTTTTCACTCATTAACTTATTTACCCTATTCACTATGTTCAACTATTGCTTGCTCACTCTCTCTCCCTCTCTCACACTCAGTGTATACACAGCTGTAGAAGTCACAGGAAATCTAAAGTAAACATGTTTCATTATATATTTTTTCTTATTAGTTGGTGAATAACAGGAGTGATAAACTGTGTGTGCCATAAAATTCTCTGAGTTTGACTCTCCTGCAGTCGTCAGTATTTCAGTATTTAGGCCACCCTCTAAATAAAGCCAATCTAAATGGAGCCGTAGTCTCTCTGAAGCCTGTCCTCCTTCCCTCCTTTACCTCCACTCTCCATCCATCCCTCCATCCTGTCCTCCACCTGCTCTCAAACCTCCTCCTCCTCCTCAGAGATGGACAGATCAGATCATGACTCAGAAAACTGACTGTTACAAAGAATAGTAGAACCCTAAATCTGCCGTCTTCATATTCAGTCACTACTAATAAATCTTAATGTTCAGCACAGACTATAAAACTAATGTGCAACTGAGGAATTCAAGTGTGGGCTTAAAAAATGGACATATACAAAAAAAAACGGTAGCCATGCAGTTAGCAGTTAGCGTGCTAAATGGTGGGGTATAGGTGTCCATTGCTTGTTAACTCAGTAGCCGTAGTTGAGTGGAGCACAAGAAAGGTCTTTCTGATAAAGTGGTCGGATAGAGAGAGCAAGAGAGAGACAGGCAGACAGACAGACAGACAGATGTGTTTGTTGTGGAGAGCCCAGAAGTATTCTTCCTATAACACTGTGAATTCCCTGCTCTGGGCCCATATACTTCCTTTTAGAAGAAAGTGAGAAAGAGAGAGCCTGACCTCTTGCCAAGCTGGGGCGGCCGCAGGGCTGGATTCGAATGAAATTCAGCAGGTGGAGAGATTTACCACGACTGAATCAGAGCTGCCTGACTGAAGAAGATACCAGAACCAGAACAAACCCATATATCCATAAAGGCTTCCAAAAGCACAAACCTTACACGGGTACAAATGACATTAGTCACTGATTTTGTCAATGTAATAAAATCAGGACAATATAAAGTGTACACAACAGTCTGTACAGTGTGCCCTTACATTAGTCAGATGTTCTCCCTACTCACATTTTTGAGTAGTCAGTTAATCTCTGTTCGCTCCACTCTGCAGTTTTAGTTGAGCTTGAAGTATGTCATAGATCAGTACCACGCTACACACTATTGCACACTGACATGCAAGGTTGGGAGGATTGCTTTAAAAATGTCATTTGTTTCAGATTTGTTACCTGATAAAAATGTAATTCTAATGTAATTCATAGCATTAGTATATTTAAGTAATGTAATCGGATTACTTTCAGTTACTTTTAAGTTACATGTCTTTTAAAAGCCAGATATACAAATAAAGTAAAAAGAAAAAAATGTCCAGTGTGTTCACACCAAACACCAAACCATCTCATGTCCACACCAAACAATCTTGTGCCTTCATGAGGCCAATCTCCTGTCTACTAATTTATACACACCATTACTGCTGGAACAAAACCTTGCTGATTTGGATCCATTCATCAGGAAATGTTCAGACATCTGGCTGAAACAAACATCTTAGGTCAGCATGAATTCCATATTCATCTAAAATGGTGATGCTGGTCTGGTTTGCTGGTGTGTGCTGTTGTTTCAAACTACCGCATTTGCTTGGATTCAGTGGCAATTAAAGCTGAGCAGTATATGACAATATTTTATTGTTTTGTGATAAATTTTGTTATTGTGTTAACAGTATTCTTTTCTAATCATATCGAGGAGACTGTTAGTGCTTAATAAACACTGATCAGCTGCAGGTTTCATTACTAACAGTATAATTACACTGGTTTAATTAGATAAAGTGCAGCAGATGTTGAATATAAATCACTGTGTTCAGTATGGGAGAATATCTGAACAGTAGTTTATAAGAATCTGTCACTGCGATTAATAGTATTGTAATGTATATTATTTCCAAAAAAGTTGGGACACTAAACAAATTGTGAATAAAAACTGAATGCAATGATGTGGAGATGGCAAATGTCAATATTTTATTCGTAATAGAACATAGATGACAGATCAAAAGTTTAATATGAGTAAATGTAACATTTTAAAGGAGAAATATGTTGATTCAAAATTTCATGGCGTCAACAAATCCCCAAAAAGTTGGGACAAGGCCATTTTTACCACTGTGTGGCATCCCCCCTTCTTCTTACAACACTCAACAGACGTCTGGGTACAGAGGAGACCAGTTTCTCAAGTTTAGAAATAGGAATGCTCTCCCATTCATGTCTAATACAGGCCTCTAACTGTTCAATCGTCTTGGGCCTTCTTTGTCGCACCTTCCTCTTTATGATGCGCCAAATGTTCTCTATAGGTGAAAGATCTGGACTGCAGGCTGGCCATTTCAGTACCCGGATCCTTCTCCTACGTAGCCATGATGTTGTGATTGCTGCAGAATGTGGTCTGGCATTATCTTGTTGAAAAATGCAGGGTCTTCCCTGAAAGAGATGACGTCTAGATGGGAGCATATGTTGTTCTAGAACCTGAACATAGTTCTCTGCATTAATGGTGCCTTTCCAGACATGCAAGCTGCAAGAGCGTTGATAACAACTTGGGTTATCCTTGTCCTCTCTGGTCCGGATGACATGGCGTCCCAGTGTTCCATAAAGAACTTCAAATCGTGACTCGTCTGACCACAGAACAGTCTTCCATTTTGCCACACGAAAACGCACAGCCACACAAAACGCACAGCGATTGTTCCAGATTCTCTGAATCTTTTGATGATGTTAAGCACAGTTGATGATGATAACTTAAAAGTCTTTGCTATTTTACGCTGGGTGAAAAAGGTGAAAGGTGCACGTATTTGTCACTGTACAGTGTACAGCGAAATATGTCCTCCGCATTTAACCCATCTGGTAGTGAACACACACTCACACACACACGTGTTAGGGGCAGTGAGTACAGACACACACCCAGAGTGGTGGGCAGCCAACTCCAGCGCCCGGGGAGCAGAGAGGGTAAAGGGCCTTGCTCAAGGGCCCAACAGTGGCAGCTTGCCGAGCCCGGGAATCGAACCCACAACCCTGTTATCGATATCCCGGTGCTCTAACCGCTGAGCCACCTATTCTGGTATTCTGGTATCTTTCTGCGCAACAATGGTGGAATTGTTGATCCTCTTACCATCTTGGCTTCAGAGAGACACTGACACTCTGAGAAGCTCTTTTTATACCCAATCATGTTGTCAATTGACCTAATTAGTGTTAATTGGTCTTCCAGCTGTTCGTTATATGCTCAATTTCCTTTTTCCAGCCACTTATTGCTACTTGTCCCAACTTTTTTGGGATTTGTTGACGCCATGAAATTTTGAATCAACATTTTCTTCTTTAAAATGTTACATTTACTCAGATTAAACTTTTGATCTGTCATCTATGTTCTATTACGAGTAAAATATTGACATTTGCCATCTCCACATCATTGCATTCAGTTTTTATTCACAATTTGTTTAGTGTCCCAACTTTTTTGGAATCCGGTTTGTACATATATATATATATATATATATATACACATACATACATATATAACGATATAGAGTATCGGGATAAAAGTCTTGAAATATCGTGATATAGTATTTTTACCATATCAACCAGCCCTAGTGGTTTGTTGTAGTAATGTTTTTACTATCAAATGTTTTTTCAAAGGGTTTTTTTATATTTACTGCTGAAAGACATAATTTACATTTTCCTTTTCGCTTATAACAACTAAGTTTGTTTGAAATTTCCATCCAGTAATTGTATTTTTTACTGGACGCTATGATGGCACCTGCATGCTAAATATTCTCCACCGGGGGCAGTGTTAGCACGCAACAAGCTCCATGTAAGACATTAAAAAGAAAGTTGAATAAAAAAGTAAGAGAAAAGAAGGATGAATCATGTCAACAACAACAGCATCTATATATAGCATATAGGAATAACATGGTAAGAGCAATAATTCTTCTTTTAAGCTATAATGTAACCTTCTAACCCTGTAGTAATCACTCTATTTTCAAATGTACCTGTAATCTAGCTAATTACTCACTTTTTCACTGTAATGAATTACAGTTACTGCTTCTTTGTATCCTGATTATGTAACACTGTAACATACTTCACACTGGTACATCACTGATCCATGACTGATACACCACTAACATGTAACACACTCCCATGCAGTTACACCACTGACCCGTAACACACTCCACACTGTTACACCACTAATCCATGACTGTTACACCACTAACAGGTAACACACCATACAGTTACACCACTGACCTGTAACACACTCCATTTAATTTCACCACTGAACTAACACAATCCACAGTGTTACACCAGTGACCCATAACTTACTCCACACGGTTACACCACTGATAACTGACCTGTAATTGTTACACCAGGGAGCTGTGATATACTCTACACTGTCACACTACTGACCCAAAACCCACCCCACATTGTTACACTGTTACATTTACCCATAACACACTTCACAGTTACAGCACTGGCCTTTAACACCCTCCACACTGTTACACAACTGACCCATAAATCACTTCACTGTTACACCAATGACCTACAACACACTCCACACTGTTACACCACTAAGCTGTACATATGTGCAGGACATCTATCATTGGAGAAAAAATCTGAGAGAGGGACAAGAGAGAGAGAGAGCAATGAAGAGAGGCCAATGAAAAAGGGAGGAACAACAAAGTAAACAATGAGGGAGAGGGGGACAAGAGAGAAGGGGAGAAAGAGAGAGAGAGAGAGTGAGGGAGAGTACAGGTGTTTGTCTCTGTCTCTGTGCAGCTGTGTGGTCTGAGCTGACTGAAGCTCTGAACATTTACACACATTTACTCTTTTTAACTTCTCTGGGAGATCCTGAGAGACCACAACAAATGATAAAAACCCCCTGTCCTCTCTCGCTCTCTCTCTCTCTCTCTCTCTCTCTCTCTCTGTTCTGATAAGAATGTCAAAGCCCCTATCTGCTCTCACATCTCTCTATCACACTACACACACACACACACACACACACAAAGGCCAAACCACTTCTGTCACTCACAGCAGAGAGAGAGAGAGAGAGTGAAAATAGAGAAAGAGAAGGGGGGGGGGTGAAGGGAGAGAATGAGAGACATAAAGAGAAACTAAGAAAGAATTAAGAAATAAAGAAAGGAAAAAATGAGAGAGAAAGGGGAGAGAGAACGGAAGAAGGAGAGCAAAAGCAAACCGGAGAGGGATTAAAAAGAGAGAGAGTGAGAGAGAGCAAGAGCGAGAACATAATGAGAGAAAAGGCAATGGAGAAAGAGCGTACAAGAGAGAGAGAGAAAGTGAAAGAAAAAGGGAGCAAGAGAAAAGAAGGATTGAAATGTGTCATTAAAAGAAAGATAAAGTAAGGTTGAAACAGATGGAGAGAGAGAGGACAGAAAGAAAAAATGAATAAAGAGAAAAAGAGAGAGAGAGAGAGAGAGAGAGAGAGAGAGACAGAGAGAGAGAGAGAGAGAGAGAGAGAGAGAGAGAACAAAATAAAAAAGGAAGAAATAAAGAAGATGGGAAAGATAGCAGGAGAAAGAGAGTAAAAGAGAGAGAAGATAAAGAGAGAAAAAGCAAGAGAGAAAGAGAGCGGGTGAGAAAGAGAGTGAGAGAGAGGGAATAAAAGATTACGGGAGAGAAAATAGCAGGGTGGAGGGACTATGGGAGACAGTGAAAAATAAGAAAGAGCAGGAGGACAATAATACATAATACATATGATACATTAGATAATCCCATAATGCACCGTTCAGAAGGCAGAACACTTTCCTATCTCTTCAAGGATCTAAACACTGCGTGATTCTCTGTAAAATGTAAAAATACTATGTGCAATACCCCCCCATGTGCAATTAAGAGCCATTTGCAATAAGCCTGTAAATAATAGTTATTACTTTTTTACCTCTTATTTATATTGTGTATATAGTGTAATTTATTTATCTACGTTTTTGTAACTGAGTGTCTTGCTATCCCTTTCTGCTGTGACACTGAGAATTTCCCCACTGTGGGACTAATAAAGGATTATCTTATCTCATTTTTAGCCAACATACTGCATGTGTAACACTAACAGCACCAACACAACAGCAGTAACAGCACACTTACAGAGTGACCGACTTGAGAGAAATCAACTATTTCTTCAAATGAAACACCTGAGAGGATGTTCATACCTGGCTGAATGGAAGTCATCCTGCCGTCCAGAATGTCTCTCAGTCTGTGCTGAATCTCACAGTATTTCATCTGACTCAAAGCTAATTCTCAAAGCTAACACTCAAAGCTAATTCTCGAGGCTAATTCTAACCTGAGATGTTCCTCTTGGAGGAATAATTCACGCTGGAAAGGATCTGTACAGGACTGGATGAGTATAATTGGTCTCAGCCTCACTAATTCCACAGATCATTTCTAGGGCAGCTTCTGGGTTTATAGGCCGACCTCCAGGGTCAAAGACACAGCCGCAAGGTCTCACTTCGCATAGAAAAGCTAATCCTGCATTAACGTTGCCTGACTTTGCAAAATTGGCCTGCTGCAGCAAGCCTGTGGACTTTGATTACAGTCAATGTGACATTAATAAAATGCTCATAATATAACAGCCTTTTTATTAGAAATACCTACCTCGTGCCTGCACTGACTGGCCAATTTATGAGAAACACCTAACTTGTGCTTCCGCTCACTGACCACTTTATCAGAAACACCTAACTCATGCTTCTATTCACTGGCCACTTTATTGGAAACACCTACAGTGTGCTTCCACTCACTGGCCACTTTATTAGAGATACCCTATCTTGTGCCTCCACTTATTGGCCACTTTATTATAAACCCTAATTTGTGCTTCCACTCATCAAACATGTCTCAGCTGACTGATTGCATTTGCATTAAGGTTGTAAGAGGGCGAAGCTCTAGTGGGAGATGTGGCAGTGCGGTAAAGGTACTCTTCAGACCTGAATCGGCACTTTAATTAACAACTCAGTTGACGTGTTTTGCACTAACCTTCATTATTCTGTCCATTATTCTGTTAGGTGGGCATCTCACCGGAAACATTAGCATTTAAATTGCATCTCTGGACATGCCATCAGTTTTTACAGAGCAGCTATTTTCATATGGCGGTCAGGGAAAATATGTGAGCACCTCAAGCACAACCACTAGCGGGGAAATTAGTTAGCATTTATTAGCCCCTTGAAGAGTTCTGCCTTCTAAACGGTGCATGATTTCCAAATGGCATCTGAATTAAGATTCTACTTTAGTGATGAAAAAGGTGCTACAAAAGGGTGCTTCTTTTGCGTGATGTCATAGGAGATCCTGACCACTTTATATATATATATATATTTTTATATATATATCTATGCTTATATTATTAAATATTATATGTTTAGATTCTACACTTATTTATGTATTTTTTTTACATATTCCATTTAGAGACCGTACAATAAAAGACGTTGGACTCACTAAATTCAGACGGACTTTTATTATAGCACCCTTCTTAGTTGTTCTCATTAGGCTTGGGCAGTATAAAGGTAATACCGTCTACTTTGTTATTTAAAATGTTGACGGTTTGACAAAAGGAAAACGTATGGAAACCATGTAAATCTAAACCCCCCCCCCCCCCCCCAAGAGTAAAACCATGTGGTGCTGTTTTGTTTTAATATGGTATAACAGTATTAAAAAGTGCATACCACCCAACATTAGTACTCATACTTGCAAAAGTATGACTTTTGACACCACAAAGCGAATGAGTAAACCTTATGGGTAAACGCTATGATTCGGTTGACGGTTTAACGAGGACAAAACGAGGGCCGTAATTACTGTTCTGTGTCTTCATGGCCAAATAAGCTCACTCCCTTACATGCATTTAAGGATAAACCAGTCTGGTAAATGTGCCTGCAAACAGTCAAAAAGACCTCTCCACGACCAAGACCATTCACTCGTGCTCTCAGGTATGAGGCTTTTATTCTCTAAACACTGACTTGAGCCTCAGTTAGCAGAAACATGGTCTATGCAGGTTTATCTAAGCCTGAATTGCTGGTTACGAGTCCAACCCTAGTACTACGCCCTTGCAAAATGGTGACTTTTGATCCACAAAGCAATTAAAAACACCCTTAGACTAAGCTAGACATTTTTGCAGAACGTTGTGTGAACATTCTTGGGTTGTTAATGCCCTCTACAGGCGATTATAAAATGCACCAGTGAGGAATATTCTGATACATACACACTGTGTATTAATTATCTGTCAAACAAATGGACAGTGTGATTAGTGGTAATGAAAGAGCGAACACTGCAGTGCTCGGCCAGCACAGTCACACTCAGCAGTACAGAAAATGCTCACTTGCTCACACTGGGGCCAGGCAGTCAACCATTGCATAAAATACCACTGCAAGGTTTCGTGTGGGGAATGACTACACACTGATGGTGAACAAAGGGGTGTAGAAACACACCCAAGATGAACCCAGGAGCCAATGGGAACGTTTCAGAAACTGCACGCGGGAGCGCTGTTCAAAGCCCCGGCTGTGCAAGACTGAGAAGCACTGCTGCGGCTGTCCGTGTGCCTTAGTACGCAAAAGTAGAGCTAGGCAAGATGACAATATTTTATAGTATTGTGATAAATTTAGTTAGGGTGATACACAATATGCAATATGAGGATAATGTTAGTGCTTAATAAACACAAATCAGCTGCAGGTTTAACTAGATAAAGAGCAGCAGATGTTGAATATAAGTAACTGTATTCAGTATGGGAGAGGATCTGAATAGTAGTTTTTAAGGATCTGTAGCTACTGATGTTTTTAGTCTATGATTATAAGTATATAATAATATCATGTATCATAAAAAAATGTCTTTAAATATTGTGATATAGTATTTTTACCATAACGCCCAGCTCTACGCAAAAGCTTAATCCACCAGCCAGAACTGCTTGCTCAGATAACACAGAGAATCTCCTTGGCACAATATCTGGGTAAAATCTGTTGGCCTGACAAGGTTTTTCCTTGTTCATGCAAAGTCATTCAGATTTCCTTATCTCTGTGACTTAAAATCCCAAATGTAGTGGCTTTTTATACAGTGTGGATCCAAGAGCCATGCAAATGTGTCCCGCGTCTAGATTAGACTGACAAAGGGAGACAAAAATGCCCCAGAGAATGGTTATAAGAGTTCAAGGAAAACCTCCCATCATTTGGAGCTTCATCACGTTCTCATTTACAAACATGGTTCTTCAAGAAGCATCCATAACCCATGTTTACAGACGCGATAGTTCAGGATTCAATCTGACGTCACACTCACAGATCAAACACAGAGACGATGTTCAGATCAAACTCAGGTTCTTCTGACCGGTCCACGCCCTCTCCCGCTGACGAGCGTCAGAGTCCAGAACCTTTCTGACGAGCTGTGATAAAAACAGCAGCTCATTATGGATAATTGGCTTCATAAAAGCCCCTCGGCTCGTTACACAGGCCGATTTCGTTCCTGAGTGATACTACTCCTTTTTTCCTGCTCTTAAATTTTCATGTTCTGCTCTTTCATTTAAACACCTGGAGCATACATGAAATCTCTGGAAATTAGCAAACTGGGTCCAGTTATTAATGCTTAGAGATCTAGAGTGATTAGCGCTCACTTTGCAATTTGATTCATTGTACAGAACTACACTATATGGACAAAAGTATTGGGACACCTGCTCATTCACTGTTTCTTTCAAATTAAGGTTATTTAATTTAAATGTCTCCTGATTTTGTTGGAGTAACTGTTTTTACTGTCCAAGAAAGGCTTTTCTACTAGATTTTGGAGCTCTACTGTGAGGAGTTGATTGATTCAGCGACTAGAGCATTAGTGAGGAAAGGATGTTGGTGATGATCACCACCCCACCCAACTGTCAACTGCCTGAACTCGTTTGATACAGTTTTCTGATCTGGTTCGGCCTTTGTGCAAAACTCTAAACTCTGCATTCTCACACACAAAACCACATTACAGGGCACACACAGGCCACAAAGGTTAAACACACCTAACACACTACTGTCATTGGTAACACTTGATAGCTGAAAACACATGTCCAATTAGTTTTTGAAATGATCAACAGTGTGAACTAACTGTATCGCAAGCAGATAGAGATTAAACAAGCCAGATAAAACAACATGCAAGTGAGTGTTTAGGGTGTGGATGGACTGCACAATTCCGATCGTCACTTTTGGACGGGCGTTTTGGCAAAATAGTAGGGCCTTGGATCCTCAGGTTCAAACATTGAAACGGAGAAGAACAGTGCTTTCTGAAGTCATGGCATTTCACCGTGCAGGAACACTTGCAAACAAAGAGCCGTTCTCGTAGAAGGTTTGCAGCTGCGTAGGTGATAACTGCTTTGTAACGTTTATGTATTGCCTGGCTTTGTGCATTGTCTGATAGAAACTAAAATAATAAATGAAAAAGATCTGAGTTTAGTGCTTTTTGGAAGACAAGTTAAAGGTTCTGTGAAAGTAGCTTGAAGTTTTGGTTCTGTGTTTACTGTTTTGAGAAAAGGACAGGAGATTTCAGGAAAGGTGTTTTATCAATTGAGAAAAACTGTAAATACATTAAGCCCTAAAAGTTAAGCTTCTTCTGTGCTCCACAGTTATGCAAATGTAATGAGTGAGGTAAACGATACACTGATATTTATAGTCAGGGTCAGTTCTTTTTTTTTGTTTTGACATAAAAAAATAAACCTCAGGTTATGCTGCTTACCGGTATCAGATAAGAGCACAACTGGCCCTGCTCTCTGGCCCTGGGTTGGGTAAGTGTGATGAATGGTCAGCACAGGTGATGTTTTATGGGTGCTGGTGATCTGGCACTTTTTTCCAGGCGTACTAACTACCCAGCGATGCTGCATCAGCTGCAGTTCAAAAAGAGGCGTTGGCTTGCTTTACATGTCTCCGAGACTACACCTGTCTAGTGTTAAGGGCACTGCTAGTGATAGGAGGAGTTCACCTGAGGGATTGGGTGATTGGCCTTCCAAATTGTGTAGAAAATGGGCCAAATTCTGGGGGCGCTAGCTGGTCCTTATGTAATTGAATCTGAAGGCAGTGGTTATTGTTTCCAGCAATGGTCACCATCCCTGCTCCTGGGAATCTACCTTCAGCTGAAAGAAGTCTGAGGGACAGTAGATCTCCAGGTCTGAGCCTGGTGACCATTTAAGCTGTCAACTAGGCTCATTAATTACATTTGTTGATCTTTGAGGATAACAGAAACGCAGTAAGTGGCATTTCTCTAGTGTTATGAGGTTGTGGCATGTGAACAATGAGTGGGTCTGCAAGATTAAAATCATCCAGAGCAATCTCACTGTGCCTGAAAAGAAAACTGTCCAAATTATTGTTTTGTAGGTTCGTAGACCATAAAAATAACATACACCTGTCTTCTGAATCTAATTATGTGCATTTCAGATTTTCAAGTGGATGAAAAAAAAAACCTGTAATATAGGAAACGTTTGTATGAATAAGAAGCTCACATATTTTAATACTGCATATAAACTGCAATGCAGAAATGTGACACTGTGTATTATAGGAATGCTATTTTTATTGCAATGTATATTATTGTAATATAACATTATTGTTATGCAAAAACCTTTTCCAAAATATCTCCAAAATGGCAACATAGCAGTTGGCAGAAAAAAACATTTATAACTTTCAATGGAAGCCAATGTAAAAAGATTTGAAGCCCCCTTTTGAGACTTTTCTATTGGTCCAACTATCATGAAATTCTGAAACAGTGTAAAGAACATCAGAAAAACAAAAAAAACTAGATTGTTTTTTGTGTGATAACAACAAAATATTATTATGATATCTAATGCAACTGAATTGTTTAAACACCAAGGCTTGCAAATAACCAGCACTACCAACACCCACTAGCACAGGGGTTGGGTAGAGGGAACAACGTTCCGATTGGAATAGCTTCACTTATGGGCTAACTGTTACCTGACCTCCAGCTGGTCCACCAGTTGACTGAATATTTGCAGTGAATGTTTGCAGTAAAGAAATGTGAAATGTGTAAATCTGATTTTTCAGTAAACCGTTTCTACAGAGACCACCAAACAATATATCGACCCATTGCTGACCCCTCAAAATCCTCCATTGATGGTGATGCCATGGAGATTTCACCGTCTGCCAGCATACAAACTAAGCCAATCCAATTACTCCCCAACTGAAGACATGTTCTTCCTCCTAGTGGACATGCTCTGATATCTCCTAGCCACTCGCATGAGAGTGGACACATGGATAAGTCAGGAGCTGGTGGACTCTGATTGGTCACTATTTGGTAACATGGGGTAAGACACAAGCTGAGACATGTTGGCCTCACTCTTTCATTCCCACTTTTCCTTTCCCTCTTCATCTCTCCCCTCCCTCGCTTGCTCTTGCTAATCCGGGCTGCTGAGGTCCTGCTGTCTGTCTTTGGAGCTCTGTATCTCTGCTCTCAGCAGCCATCTGGACAGAAATACCTCAAAAAGAGCCACAGAATAAAACGGCAACTCATCTTAACTAATCTTACCAAACCCAGAAGCCAAACTCCAAACATAATAAGCACACTTGAGTGACAGGCTGGAAGAACAAAACATGAAGACTCATTAGGGGCTACTTAGCAAGCTGTGTTGTCTTTTGACTTTAGAGTGAAAGCTCTGAAACTATCAGCAGCATATTCAATAGAAAAGCGCAAAAAGAATGTTTCAAGCTGGCCGGCTCGTGATGTAAGCGATAGAACTGTCCCCAAATGTCCAGAAATCTTACCCGTTTTACACACAGCTGCATGGATGAAGGTGTAAAAGGTTCGGAATTTCTGCACTTTTAATGACAATATAACCAATTATCACACGCCGGTAGTGTTATTCTGATAATTATGCAGTTATTTATAGCCAAGTGTTGAAGCTGCGCTGTTACACAGACACGGGAACCTTGAAGAGGGCAGAAACACTTGTGATAAATTGTGCTAAATTAGTTATGGGCTAAAACTAATCTCTAGGAAAGGCAATTTCTTAGTGTTTAATTACTATTGCTTCAAACACTACTATGGTTGAGACCGCCTGGTAGTGCGCTCAGCTGATTACTTTGCTCTAAATTACACCTGTTAATATAATTAAGACAATTAAGACAACAGTGCACTAATTTAGAAAATATTCCTGCTCTACACATCCTAACAGGATGTTTAATCCACTGTCCTCTGGTATTCCTATCTACTCTTAATCTATTAATGACGTGATCCTCTCATTCTGACCCTTTTTCTTACTGAACATAAACAATAATAAACTCACATACCCTCACTCATGGATACAAAAACACAGGGCATCCAACAAGAATGAAAGCCTTGTTTTTAATACAGCAGTAAAACTCAGTAAACTCAGTAAATGCTCTGGATTCTCCTCACTGATCTATTTTATTGTGTGTAGTCTGAACATGCACCACCGAAAGTCCTCTGAAGGCTGATTTACACCAGTAAATACATATTCAACCACTCAGGGCATTCGTCAAAACCCAATATAAATATAATATGCTCAAAAGTTTGCAAACACCTCCTTGTCCAATGTATCTTCTAAAATCAAGGGTATTGATTTGCTGCAGTCACAGCCTCTACTCATCTCAGAACGCTTTACACTTGATGTTGGAACATTGTTGTGAGGTGGATTTGATTGCATTCAGCCCTATGACAGACAAGAGCATCAGTGAAGTCAGGTAGTCAAGTCAAGTCAAGTCGGATTTCTTTGTATAGCGCTTTTTACAACTGTTTTCGTCACAAAGCAGCTTTACACAATTAGTAATTAGTAAAAGACAGAAAAAAATGAAATAAAGTAAGAAGACACGAAGGATCAGAGACCCCCAGTGAGCAAGTCAACGGTGACAGAGGCAAGGAAAAACTCCCTGAGAGCTGGAGGAAGAAACCTTGGGAGGAACCAAGACTCACAAGGAGGACCCATCCTCCTCTGGTCAGAACTATTTATTACTATTACTATTTATTATTTATTATTATAACATTATTGATAAAAATCACCAAACCATCTATACTGTTGAACTGCTCTGCTCATAATCATAATATAATAACCATGGTGTACTGTTGTTGGATGATAAGTTCTGCCACTTTGACTCATTCCAAAGGTACTGAATAGAGCTTCATCTCTTCAGAGAACACCACAGGACAACGGTGGGGAGCTTTATCCCACCACCAGCCCCATTTGGCATGATGACCTTGGACTCATGTGCTCACGGCTACTCCAGAGAATCTTGTTCTATTTATTTAGTGCATATTTATGAAGATTTGTATGTAAGAAGCTGTATGTGTCTGAATGCCTCCGTCAGCAATTGGTGCACCATAATACAGCTGAATTCACTATAAACAAAAATGATTAAGGGGTGTTTATTTTGACTCTCTTCCGTAGTGCACCAGGCTTCAGGAAAAGAACAGGTCGACTACAGTCTGAAGCGGCTAATGCGAAACTCAGCGTTCAGCGTCCGGCTGTTCATTCATTTAGATGTATTCGTTATGCAGTCCGTCTAGTAATATAATACAATGCATCTAAAACAATCTCTTGGGATGCTGGACCAAATTCTATGTATCAAGTTACAACCTGTGGCACTCAATTCACATCAGACAGGCCTATAGCCAATAGCATCCCACACAGCCATTAGCATACCAGCTAAAGAGCTTTGATACGTTTTTAATACACAGCCTTGAAAACAGCCAAAGCTACAAGAGGAAATGCCAGTGATAGCGTAAGGGATGTAGGATCACAACACACTACCGTCCTCCTCCCTGATGCAGAGATACTGTCTGAAGCTGAATTTAGCAGTTTACAGTGCCAATGCTAGGAGGACTTTGTGTCTGAAGTGTGTTTTATTACAGGGGGCATAGTTTTTCCCTTTCCCAGCCCAAAACGCAAGGCATGTGGGGTTGGAAGGAGATCTCCAAGGAGTTAAACACTAACATACAGCAAAACAAACTTCAAAAAGTGATTTTTTTTATAAGATATGTTTCTGTTTTTATCCTCCACGGCTGGTTTGTGCTCCAGTGGAAACTGTAGAAGTGCAGGGAGTCCCACATTTATACATATATTCATGATGGCATGTGCTCACGTGTGTGTGTGTGGTGTGTTAGATGATACAGGAGATAGAGTAGAGGGACAGATGGCGTGGCTGAGACTCAGACAGAAGCCAGAATATCAGTTGATTCACAGCCAAAAGCTCAGAGCTCAGACTCATAAAACTAGTGGCTAGCAAATATGTGTCAGTTCAGGCACTACAACCTCCACCATCCCAAACCAGTGCAAACTACTGCCTCCTGCATTACAGCTTTCTTACGACTGCTAGAGCATTTCAACCTCCTTTTCTTAAAACCTTAAACACAAATTTAAAACCTTAAGCTAAAATTAAAATGGCAAAAACAGGTTTACTGACTGCCCCAGTTTGGAGGACTGTGTTTATCTTGGTATAATGACCGTGAACCTCAAACCGTGAACCTCGAACACTGTTGTTCCGTTCTGAGCTAAAAATAACAGGGTGGTAAATAGGCTTATTAAACAATATCTGAGCACTTTACACCCCAACCATATGATTGTGTTTACATGAAGTTTACTTGTGATCGTGTGTCTTTTTAGATGAATTAATTGATCACATGAATTAATTGACTTTAATTCAAATTCTGTAATAACTTTTCAAAAATAAACATTCATAAAATTATCCTGACCACAATTATTCTCAATTAAATGGTGAAGATGTGAATAGAGTCAGTCAGAATGGGTTTGGTGGGAAATACCCTGTTCTAGAGAGTCTTACCCAGTCAAAAATTGTTCACAGTAGTGGTGAATGAAATCAGATGTCTGAACCTCTAAAAGCTCCCTCACAGAAAGTGAGTACACCAAATGGTTATGAATGTACTGCCTGATTCTCGAGACACTGTTTTACCACAGTTTTGAGAAGCTTTTGGGTGTAAAACATGTTTTTAAAACTGCATATTACTAAAACTGTTTCGTGCGGCAAATATAGTCTTTTTTCCAGATCTGCCACTATTTCACCATCATCAACATTCCATATAAAACTCAAAAGACACGTGTAGGTTCACTAGTGGGTTTGGATAGTAAATAAAAAATATATATTTGTAGTTGAAGGCATGGCAACCGACACCTGGTTTCATTAATCACTAATGTAAAGAAATTCCAGTTGGAATTTCTATAATAAAGCACAATTTCACAATTTCTCCAACCCCACTGTGAATGAGTTCATCTCAACATTAAATTACGCAGGAGGTTTTTTAATTTCCCTTTAAGAAGAAGAGAATGCACTTTCTCTTTGTCTCTCAGTCTGGTTTTTAAATACTGTAACTGCTCTAATCAATAGCTTCCCTGTTTACTTGCTCTCCCTCCTGCTGTGTCCATTCTGTCTGAGCAGTGTTTGATGGACTATCGCTGAGCAACCGAAGCTCAGATTGATCTTCAGGCCTCGTCCTCATTATCTTGTCCATCATCCTCCAGTCAGCCGTGAGTGACAAACCAGACAATGTATTGAAAGCAGCGGGAAAAAGAAATGAGAGGCACAAGAGAACCCAGAGAATGGACAGAGCCGAGGGGAATGACACCATTTCAGACACTGCGGAACACCTGCCTTACATATTTTGAGAGGGGGAATTCAGTATTCCATAATTCAGCCCTGAACATGAACATCAGTATCAACAGATTCAATGCCAAACTAAACCCCTTTTCATAGTTTAATACCCATGCACTAATAAAGTCTTCTGCTTAAGCAGTTTCTCAGCATTACTCCCAGTGCACAGGTAATGTGAAGTAATCATTACGTTTGGATGAGTGATCACAAACAGCTATGACAAAAACGAACCCAGTTCCACTTCAGAAGTCAATAAAAAAATCCTTTACTAATTTATGGAACTTACACTAAACATCAAATTATATTCCACTGCAAATTAAACTGTTTGCTGTCAGTGTTTATGTAAAGTAGTGGAAATGTAAATTCTCAGGTTTAGCAGTTACCCCTAATGTAGTGGTTGGTGTGACGCAACAGATAACACCACTACCTGCCAGTGAGCGATCACACCATGTGGGGAAACTGGGGTTCGATTCCCAGTCTGGGTGACTATGCTGCGCCTCACCAATAAGAGTCCTTGGGCAGGACTCCTAACACTACATTGGCCCACCTCTGTAATACAAGTAACCTTGCTGTGAGCAGGCAGCATGTACCGCGAGCCACCAGCAGGGGGCCCGGCCAGCAAAGTATAAAAGCTGGTGGGGTTGGAGCAAAAAACAGCGGTAATCAACGCTGACCAGACCCACTTGTGTGGCACGGTATAAATACACCCAGCCAAACACAATTCCTGTCGCACCTTTGTAGAGGGGGGTGAACGGTAACAGTCGGTTTAAGTTGCGAACAGTAAAGAGAAGCTGAATAAAGAGAGAACAGTTTAAGTTGTGAACAGCGAAAAGCTGAAGTTAAAAGAGAGAACAGTTTAAGTTGTGAACAGCTGAAGTTAAAGGAGAAAAGCATTTGAGTTGCTGTCTTTAGTTTGAGTAAACATCACTCCTGATTTTTCCTTTGTTTGTTTTCCTGCCGTTTTCTATGTTGCTTATGATCAGTGTTTATACTGCCACCTCTTACAGCTGTGGTGATGCAGTGGAAATACACTGGGCTCCCATTACTAAGGTTGGGAGTTCAAGCCCAACAGTCACCAAGCACACACCATAAGAGTGGTAGTTTCATTTATTATTAATAATAATAATAATAATAATAATAATAAAAAAACAAAGTTTAACTGCACTTGAGTCCAAACCCCACACCACACCGTAACACTTGCAAGTCGCTCTGGATAATCATACAAGCCAGCTAAATGCCGTAAATGCAAATGCAAATGAAGTGATAATGTGAGCCGGTACAATAAATAGATCCAGCTTTGGATAGTTGGGTTGACCAGCTTGTCCAGTATGATAATACATAGCTTAACCAAATTGGCCAATGCTGATTGACCAGCACGACCACACTAGCCCTAGTATGCACCAGTACTAAAATGACTAAATTAGTCCATTATGACCAGCTAGAAGACCAGCTTGGTCAGGTAGGCCACAATATCCCAGCTAATCAATCAAAATCAAATCTCTAATCTCTAACTAATAGACTAATAGCAATCTCCAGTAGGAGTGTTAGCTTGGGTACACAGCCTTATCTTTTACTATCAAAAATCTGCAATATAATACTTATATTAAGCAGAAACATATCTGTATTTAAAATGTCTTATTACATTTTCTTTCTTTTTTTTTAATAATGTTTGTCCAATGTTCTACAACACTGACTAGTGACTGCTTGTCCTCACCCTCCTAGTGTCGGGAGCATTGCATAGTTACCGGGGGGGGGGGGGGGGGGTCCTAGTGAGTGGGTGGGTTAATTGGTTAATTGGTGGATTAATCAGCCACCATCTCCTTCACTGCCACCAATACAGAATCATTAGGCAGCCAATGCGCTCGGAGGACAGCAGCAATTTCCCGGTTTTGAAACAACAACCAACAGACGACTGTGCTGGCCAGCTTTGCAAAGGGAGTAATGAGGGGAGAGAGCACTATCTACCCATCCAAAAAGAACTCGCTCATCCAAAGAGAACAATTGTGCTCTCTCAGGCTCCAGCTGCTGATGATTGAAATGTGTTCTGTGCTGGTGAGCTGATTTACTTGGCCTTCAGTCTCGTTCCTACAGCTGCAGCACACCAGCAGGAATCAGGTAGGTATCACTGCGTAAGTATACTACAATAAGCGAACTTATTGATCACGCTGGAAGGACTGAACTTCCAGTTTTACCAGTGCTCTAGACTATCTGATTCACTGTAAGATATCAAGTAGACACTGAACTCTTAACGTGCAACAGCGTTTCTGTCATTTTGCTGCTGTGTTAGCCTCATGGGCAATGTTGCAGAGCTAGTATCCAATTGTTCTGCTCGGTGGGCCGCGGTGGCGGGGGGCTCTCCTTCACAACAGTCTCACAATCCTCCTTACTTCACCATCTGCTTGACAAATTGCTACTCCTCGCTAGAACAAGCATTCTTAATAACTGGTTAAAAGAGTGGTATATGGAAATATTTAGGATACTTCCTCATGAACAACTAGGTGCAGTACTTATTTATAAAATGAAATGGAGACCATTCACAGAACCTTCTGAACTCCTATATACTATTAAAATGTCTTAGAATGGAGATCCTCTCTAAGTCCAGACAGTACATATCTATGAAGGAAACCTATAAAGAGAAATGCAATGAATGGGATTAGCACTGTCCAGCTTTAGTAACTTGCAAAGAGTATGGAATTTAGTTTTCCTCTGCCACTTATTTGGTTAAAACACTAAAAGACTAGAAGGAAAACTGTGAAAATCCTTTTTTTTCTTGCCAGATTATTCCTGAACTCCTCAATGCCCTACTAATCAGCAGTAACTGTGTGTGTTTACAGTTGGAGAGAGTGAAATCTTGAGAGAAGAAATCCTTCAGAGTGAAACAAGCTGCCAAAAGCTGAGCAGCAGGAAGGTTCAGCAGCATTACGGGCGAAAGCGCCAAACCAAAGCAAAGCAAAGCAGCGAGAGAGGATGAACAGTGCAAGTATCCGTATCTATCAGCACAGCGACGGGGAATGTGCACGAGAGCTGCTCTTGGCAGCGCATAATGCAGAGAATTTCAAATAAATAAATAAACGAAGACCTGGTACGAGGCTCAGAGGCAGCTGTGAAACACAAAGAGCCCAATCTGCCAGGAGGGACTTACCGCTGATGCCAAACGTCCACAATAACCACAACATCAGATCTGGAGCTGACAATTTTTACTTAAATGCAGCAGTAATGGTTTAAAGGAACATTATGTAGTCTTTCTACACTACTGTGATGCTCCACTGACCTGTAATAGTGTTTATATTGTTGCCACTCGGGGCTCGGCACGCTGCTAACTGCACTATGGAACTTTGGTGAAGTGGGCAGGATAATGCTCACAAGAACTATGTGCACTGTAGAGTAATAGTCCTCTGTCACCTCAGTCCACATGCTTCTTTCACTTTCAGTGACCGTTCTAGATCTCTCAGCTTGTCAGGAAATGCATATAAGTGTCATGACGGGTTAGGCCAGACACAGAGGGATGAACACTCGCAGAGATGGATCAATGCAAGTCAATTTATTAACAGAACCAAAAGGGGAGAAACATAGGAAAAAAGCAGCGAGTACAGGGTAAAACAATAAACCAAACACAACCATGACAACACAAAGGGGCAACACAAAACACACACCCGAGGCTGGTGGGACTCCGGGAGCTAAGCTAGGAAATAGGGAAACGAGAGCTGGGGGACCAGCTGCAGAACCAAACGGCAATGCTGAAAAGACCTGGTATCGAGGCTTGCCCATGAGCGGTATCACTAACGCTATCCAGATTTTGGAAGGTGACCTCTCAGACGACCTTGAGGTTCATAAACATTCTCGGCGTTGAGTATTGCAGGGGAGCCCCTTAAGTACCACAGTCTCAGGTGCAACACATTAAGTAAACAAGACATGAAACCTGAACAGAACACGTGAACATGAACCAAACACTGAACCGATACATTGAATCGTATATGAACGGAAACAAAACAAGTCCTTCTGTGAGCCTGTGGGCCGCGGAGATGCAGACCTGACAATAAGCTTATTTTAAAAATACACTCCAGACACAGGAGCAATTCTTCATAATGCTGCTTTAATTAAAGAAACAATAACACTGTACAAAGCAACATTACAACACAGCACAAAATCAAAGATATCCAGACTCCAGATCAGGGCTCTGTCACTGAATACAAAACACCACCATACACATAAAAGAGCACTTACTTTTTATCTGATTAGAACAGTGGGACTAAAGATGTTTGCACTAAGGGGTTGAATAATACTAGAATAATAGAGACTGCAGTCATCATTAAAAATGGCACTTTGTGTTGAATGTGGAGAAAGCACTTGTTTATTAGTTGTGTTGAGTTATTTAAATTAGCCTTGTTTGATTGGTTTATTGCTAATGAACCTAACACCTAAGATATTAAAGATGAGTACAGTTTCAATCAGATAAAATAGGAATCAAATTACATTAACTTAAAATAATACCAAAAAAAAAATGACATAGATGATCTAAATCCAACGTCAAACTAGTAAGATGTAAGATAGTAAGATCCCTTAAAACAGTAGAGGAGTTTAGAAACTGTGTAAAATGATGAAGTGGCTCAGTTTGTGTGTGTGTGTGTGTGTGTGTGTGTGTGTGTGTGTGTGTGTGTGTGTGTGTGTGTAAGGGGGAGATGGGCGGCAGCTGAAGAGCAGTATTGTTGCCTGCGGGAGTGACAGACAGGAACACACCTGAATAATGTATCGTCATCACAGCAGACTGCACCCGTAGGAAACACTATACACCTGTGTGCTCTTTAACCCTCCAGCTCACATCATCACAACGTGGGAATCCTCCTACAGCACAGCTCTCTCGCACTCTCTCCTCGCTGTCTCTCTCTATCTTTCATTTCCTTCTCTGCTTTCTCTCTCCTTTCTTCTCCTCTCTCTTTTTCTCTTTCACTCCACTTTCATTCTTGCTAATTTTATACTTTATCTATCCCTCTCTCCTCTTTATCTCTCCTTTTCTCCATTATCTTCCTCCCTCTCTCTTTCTCCTTCTGTCTCACTCTACCCTCTCTCCATCTCCCTCCTATTTCTGTCTCTTTCCCTGTTGTCTATCTCAGTGATTTTTCTTTCTCTCCCTCTTTTCACTCTTTCTCTCTCTCTCATTTCTCTCACTTGTTCTTTATCTTATTCTCTCTTGCGAGTGATGATGAGTGTTTGATCAGCGACAGTAAGATCAACACACACAGTAAACACACCTTACATGTCTCCTTATGTCTTTGAAGTCAGGGTGGGGGTTACCTTAGGGTAAATGTTAGGTTCAGTTTAGGTTAGAGTTAAGGTCAGAGTTAGGGTTAGGTTAAGTGTAGGTTATGGTAAGGGTTACGGTTAGGTTATGATTATTGTTAGAGTTAGATTAAGTTTAGATTATGATTAAGGTAAAAGTTAGGTTAAGGTTAGGGTTGGGTTACGTTATGATTATTATTAGAGTTAGGGCTAGGATAAAGGTTAGATTATGGTCAGGTTACGGTTAGGGTAAAAGTTAAGTTAAGTTTAGGTTATGGTAAAGGTTAAGGTTAGGTTATGTTATGGTTATTTTTAGCATTAGGGTTAGGTTAAGGGTTAGATTAAGTTTATCTTATGTTTAGGGTTAGGATATGGTTAGATTATAGTTAGGGTATTGTTAGGGTTAGGGTTAGGTTAATTTTAGGTTAGGATAAGGGTTAGGTTATGGTTATGGTTAGAGTTGGGGTTAGTTTAGGGGGTAGGTTGAAGGGATTAGGGTTAAAATAAGGGTTAGGTTATGGTTAGAGTTGGGGTTAGTTTAGGGTTGCATCATGGTTATTATTAAAGTTAGGGTTAGGTTAGGGGTTAGGATAAGGGTTAGATTGTAGTTAGGTTAAGGGTTACATTATGGTTATTGTCAGAGTTAGGGTTAGGTTAAGGGTTGGATTGTGGTTAGGGTAAGAGTTATGTTATGGTTATTATTAGAGTTAGGGTTAGGTTAAGGGTTACATCATGGTTATTGTTAGAGTTCGGGTTAGAATAAGAGTTAGGTTAAGGGTTAGATTAAGGGTTAGATTATGGTTACTGATAGAGTTCGGGTTAGGTTAAGGGTTACGTTAAGGGTTAGATTATGGTTACTGATAGAGTTCGGGTTAGGTTAAGGGTTAGATTAAGGGTTAGATTATGGTTACTGATAAAGTTCGGGTTAGGTTAAGGGTTAGATTAAGGGTTAGATTATGGTTACTGATAGAGTTCGGGTTAGGTTAAGGGTTAGATTATGGTTACTGATAGAGTTCAGGTTAGGTTAAGGGTTAGGTTAAGGGTTAGATTATGGTTACTGATAGAGTTCAGTTTAGGTTAAGGGTTAGGTTAAGGGTTAGAGTATGGTTACTGATAGAGTTCGGGTTAGGTTAAGGGTTAGGTTAAGGGTAGATTATGGTTACTGATAGAGTTCAGGTTAGGTTAAGGGTTAGGTTAAGGGTTAGATTATGGTTACTGATAGAGTTCGGGTTAGGTTAAGGGTTAGGTTAAGGGTTAGATTATGGTTACTGATAGAGTTCGGGTTAGGTTAAGGGTTAAATTATGGTTATTGATAGAGTTCGGGTTAGATTAAGGGTTAGATTATGGTTACTGATAGAGTTCGGGTTAGGTTAAGGGTTAGGTTATGGGTTAGATTATGGTTATTGATAGAGTTCGGGTTAGGTTAAGGGTTAGATTATGGTTATTGATAGAGTTCGGGTTAGGTTAAGGGTTAGGTTAAGGGTTAGATTATGGTTATTGATAGAGTTCGGGTTAGATTATGGTTATTGATAGAGTTTGGGTTAGGTTAAGGGTTAGATTATGGTTACTGATAGAGTTCGGGTTAGGTTAAGGGTTAGGTTATGGGTTAGATTATGGTTATTGATAGAGTTCGGGTTAGGTTAAGGGTTAGATTATGGTTATTGATGGAGTCCGGGTTAGGTTAGTGGTTAGGTTAGGTTTAGGCTGTGGTTAGGGTTAGGTTAAGTGTAGGTTACAGTTAGGTTAGGGTTAGGGTGAAAGTAAGGGTTTGGTTAGGTTTAGGTTAGGGTTAGTAGATTGAGGTGTAGTTTTAGGTAATAAAACGTCACTGCTTTGTAACATTCGTCAGTAGTTTCTGCATATGGAAGAGGGTCGAACAACATTTAGCACATTCTATATGAATCCTGAAATGGTCTTATAGTCACATATGTACAACTTTCTTTTGAGACCAGGCTGGTCATAGTGGACTCCACGGGGTGTGTGGTGTTTCTGGAATTCAACTAGTCAGATTCATTTAAAACAATCCAACCAGTTGACCACAGCTGAGCTCCCCTAACTGCCTAAGAGTGCTGTAAAATGTCTCACACAAACCTAACAGACATATTCACACACTTATTCTGGCAGACTGTAATACACTACATGAAGCATGGGAGGCGCTCTATAATGCTTTATAGTGTTTATATGATCCACACGCTCATTCCAACGGTCTGTAATACACTACATGAAGCATGGGGGCACTCTATAATGCTTTTGTGTTCATATGATCCATATGCTCATTCTGACAGACCGTAATGCACAACATTAAGCATTGGAAATGCTCTATAATGCTTTATAGTGTTCATATGATCCACACACTTCACTGGTACCAGAAGCATAGAGGGCGCTCTATAATGCTTTATAGTGTTCATATGATGAATATGCTCATTCTGACAGACTGTAATACACTATATGGCAATATTGGAAGATTAGTAGTTTGGTAGTTGTTGGTGTGGTTTGGTTTGGTATTTGTTGGCATGTTTTGGTAAATGTTGGTGTGGTTTGGTAGTTGTTGGTGTAGTTTTGTAGTTGTTGTATTGTATGTACAACTGCATAGATCTCCTTAAGATAAAACAGATTGACACAAAATCATTCGAAATAACTAATGAATACACAGTAATAAAAATTAATGCAGAAATAAAAAGGTATGCTGGTGAGGTTTTTGGCTCTGCAGAAAAGTGAACGGCCCATGCTCTATGGTGCTTGATAGAATACACACTGGTGTACATACACAAGTAATAAATACCCCACTGATCATGTCTATAGACTGGTAAACAGGTGCATCTGTCCAAAGCTGAAAGGACTTAATTATGGTCCTCATTTGAAACCAGCTATCATACTCCACTTCCACCCCACATCTGTAAACCACACACTCACAAAAAAGCATTTTGTTTGCTACCAGCATCTGACAGAAACAACTCTGCTTTTATTTTACTCCTGTTTTATGGACTAAGGCAGGGAATAAAGTGCTTTTAAACATGCTGGAAACACCTCAGCAAATGAGACATCAGAGTAAAGAACCCCTAATAACCAGTTACAATAGGCTGCCTGTTACTTTCCTTAACCTGCCACTTTCTACACAATATACATGTAGTTAAACAGTAGAGATAGGTGAAATATGATATCTATTTAAAAAATTTTAAGACATATTTTACAATATACTATATTTATTGCAATATTTCATCATGTAGACAAAATGCACCACTAGTGTCAAATAATAATAATAATGCACTCCATAAAATAACTAATTACACTCCTTGTAATGAAACATGCAGATAATCAGTGTCTTTTTATCATTCAATATTGTCAATATTGCCCAGCTCTAGTAAACAGTTGTCTACCACATCATCACTGGTCAGTCCAGTTACTTCATATACATCATGACCATACATTTCAGTGACATGGATCACTGAAAGCCTGAACACACTCTTCAATTATGAGGCTCCAACACAGTTTTAGCACATAAACTCCAGTAGATTCTAACTGTTTTTAGGGTGTAAAGAACTCTCTGTAGCTGACAACAGAGGAACCCAACAGGCTAAACCCATCACACCCTAAGCTGCAGTTAATTGAAACCAGTTACTGTTACAATGTTACAACATTACATTGGTAATGTTATAGCAAGTGTGTTACAGTGTTACTGTTACAGCAGTACTTTTGCAGTTACATCATTACATTTATTTAGTTTCATAGCGTTACAATTACAATGTTGCAATGTTACAGCGATTGTGCTACAGTGTTACAGACACACACACACACACACACATATATATATATATATATATATATATATATATATATATATGTTATGAAAAAAGTATATAATGAAATATATAATAATTTCTGTTAATAATTTGGTACCTGATTGCATGGTTGGTATTATTATTATGGAAAAAGATCCTTTCTGTTAATAATTACATTTAAAAAGATAATCTGTCAGGGCTATGGCTTATTGCTCATGAAAATCCAGTATCCAGAAATTAGTATTTTAATTATTAATTAACAGAAAATAATTCACAATACAGAAATGACCAACATATGACAAGTATGTTCATTTATACAATCAATACTTGGTTGGGGCTCCTTTACTTATTTCTGCATTCATGCGGCGTGGCATGGAGACAGTCAGATTACAGCACTTTTGTGACGTTACTGAAGCCCAGGTTGCTTTGACAGTGGCCATCAGCTTATTTGTATTGCTGGGTTGAGTGTTTCTCATCTTCCTCTTAATTAAAGGGTTCAAGTCCCAAGAGTTGGCTGGCCAATCAAGTACAGTAATATCATATTCAGCAAATCATTTGTTATTAGTTTTGGCACTGAAATCTGTATTTCCATAATGCTTGTCAGCAGATGGAAGCATGAATTGTTGTCTAATCTCCTGTTAGACGGATGCGCAGACCTCTCTCAACTCTTTATACAGAATTCCAAGATTGATTTCCAAATTAAAAAAAAATGCAAATTTTACTTTCATGGTAAAAAGTGTTTTCTCCTTAGCCCAGGTTAGATGCTTCTAAATGAACAGCCCATCTTATATATAATGACCTGAGGCTTGCCCTCTTTGTGGGGGTGTCGATGATCTTCTCTGGAAAACTGTCAGCAGACTTCCCCAGGATTGTGGATTGTGTGTGCTGAACTAGACCAAGAGATACATAGTGTTTATACTGTTTTCTCTGCATACTTTATTAGTCTTTTTTCACACTGTTCTTCAATGATCTGGCCCCCACAGGACCACCACAAAGCAGCTATTATTTGGGTGGTGGATTATTCTCAGCACTGCAGTGACACTGACATTGGTGGTGGTGTGTTAGTGTGTGTTGCACTAGTATGAGTGGATCAGACACAGAGGTGCTGCTGGAGTGTCCCCTCACTGTCCATTCTATTGGACACTCCTAACTAGTTGGTCCACCGTGTAGATGTGAAGTCAGAGACAGAAGTTCATTTGTTGCTGCACAGTTTGTGTTGGTCATCCTCCAGTCCTTTATCAGTGCTCACAGGACACTGTTGGCTGGATATTTCTGGTTAGTGGACTGTTCTTAGTCCAGCAGTGACATTGAGGTGTTTAAAAACTCCAGTAGTCTAACAAGTGCTGGCATATCACAAAAAATGCCCTTTTTGAAAACACATATTTATTTGTGTATTTATTAATTAATTTATTTGTATTTATATATTTATTTTATTCAATTTGGTATACTATTATATGAACAAGAAATGAGTTCTCATATGTTGGTTTGATGATTATTTGGCAAAACTGTATCTAAATATGGTCATACCAAAAGAGAAAGAGAGAGAGAGAGAGAGAGAGAGAGAGAGAGAGAGAGACAGAGAGATAGAGAGAGAGAGAGGAAGAGAGAGACAAAAAGAGAGAGAGAGAGAGAGAGAGAGACAGAAAGAGAGAGAGAGAGAGAGAGAGAAGAGAGAGAGAGAAAGAAGAAAGAGAGAGAGAAAGACAGAAAGAGAGAGAGAGAGGAAGAGAGAGACAGAAAGAGAGAGAGAGAGACAGAAAGAGAGAGAGAGAGAGAGAGAGAGAAAGAAAGAGAGGGAGAGAGAGACAGAAAGAGAGAGAGAGATATAGAGAGAGAGAGACAGAGAGAGAGAGAAGAGAAAGAAAGAAAGAAAGAAAGAAAGAAAGAGAGAA